>NC_059505.1:41234040-41538147 GCF_914767665.1 Harmonia axyridis
AACATATTTAAAATGTAATGCCACAAGATTATCTTGCGGATAAATAAAATTCATGTCAATCGAATAATCCATCGTTGTTTTATTGCAATTTAAAGTTCTATAGCTGTAAAAAAACACTCTTTAGTTTTGGAATCATGAATTATTGAAAATATTATTCGTATTTGCATAAATTCCGGATTTTATCATACATAATGAATTATATTCTAATGTAGTCCAAAAAAACTTATGATACATTCCCATCCCATTCACTCTTAAAATGAGTAACAGTTATAAAATTATCCAACTGTCCCTGTACAGAAAAAGTTCGAGTTTATCCCACAGGATTCAGGCTTGCGTGGTGCAGCAGGATCGATAGTCCTGTAGGAGAGTAAGGAGATCGAATAACTCTGAACAGCATCAACGAGAACTCTCCACACTGATATTCAAACCTGAACATCAAGTAATCTTAAAATTCCAATAATGGAACATATTGAACAAAAACATTGTTGAGAAATGAAAGAATCAAAATCAGATATCGTTAATAATAGTTTGGCTAAGTGAGTAAACTCAAACATTTCCCAAAACGATAATTATTTGTGTGAATTAAATGGATATATTTTTTTTTTAGATATCCCAAAACTGGAGCAAAGCGTGAGCAAGATGATGCTTGGAAGGAAGCAAAGTTTGAAAGGAGATCAAATTCTGGCAGACTATGGACCTGAGGAAGCTTTCAATGAAAATGCTGACATCGAATGGGTGAATAAGGTGAGAAAAATAGACAGAAGATAACAACTATGTATGAGCAAAATATGTTATTATTACGAAAGCAATATGTGTCACTAAGCCAGAACAAAAATACAGTGGACCCACCAAATAATAACATAACATGATCTACACTATTTTGGATAATACTGATACTATGTTTTATTCTTTTCAGAGATGGGTTCGGAGAATGATGAGGACCTGTGCTCTCCTCAGCTTGGCATCAGTAAGTTGCAACACTCCAAAAACATTTCAGCTCTTTCCTCAACTGAAGACGATAACCATCTCAGTCGATATTGTCGTAACACTCTTATTCACAGCAGAAATGATAGCCAAAATGCATATGAGAGGGATATTGAAGGTTGAAAAACCAGAAAAGTGAAATTTCAAATTGATTAACAAGCATTTTTTTCAGGGGGAAAAACCATACCTGAAAGACCATTGGTGTAAATTCGATGCCATAATGGTATTCTTCCTTTGGTGTTCTATTATTCTACAGTTTTTAGATTTTTTAGGTCTTGCACCAACATTCAATTCGATCTTCAGAGCTCCTAGACCATTGATTATGATAAGGTTTTTGAGGGTGTTCCTTAAATTCTCTATGCCGAAATCTAGAATAAACCAGATATTCAAGTAAGCAGATATTTGAATTTGGAAATTCTGGAAATCGAAAATTTGTTTTCTTCTAGGCGATCTAGTCAACAGATTTACAATGTAACCCTCTTCTTCCTATTCTTTATGTCTTTATACGCACTTCTTGGAGTTCAGCTCTTTGGAGAACTCAAAAACCATTGTGTGCAGAAAGATGCAGAATTGAGGTGAATTTTGTGCTTAGAGAATAACTTCTAGTCATCACATTGTGTATAATTCGTAATATAATATTTTTTTTTAGCCATGTAACCATCAATAGTCTTTCAATTCCTGACACTTACTGCTCTCGAGATCCAACATCAGGTTACCAATGTCCAGAAGGAATGAAATGTATGAAATTTGAAGGCAAGTCTAGATACATCATTGGCTTCAATGGTTTCGATGAATTCGGTAAGAGTGTTTCTATCCCTCTGTTCTTTTGCAGCATTGTTAATTCCAAACTATTTCTTTTAGTAACAAGTTTCTTCACCGTATACCAAGCAGCCTCCCAAGAAGGCTGGGTCTTTATAATGTACAGAGCCATAGATTCCTTGCCAGCTTGGAGGGCAGTTTTCTATTTCAGCACAATGATCTTCTTCTTAGCTTGGCTGGTTAAGAACGTTTTCATAGCTGTTATTACTGAAACGTTCAATGAAATTAGAGTTCAGTTTCAGCAGATGTGGGGGCCTAGGGGGCACATACAGAACAGCACAGCATCACAGGTAACTAACATTGATGTCTAGAGGGCTCCTATCTTCAAAAGGGCGTTGTGTTGCAAAAAGGGCATCAAGGTTGACACCTGTTGGTCCTGAGCCCTTCTGTGGGCTTGGAAAATACCAATACAAGCCATTTTCCGTAAAAAAAAATTGTTTTCAGATATTGACAGGCGATGATAGGGGTTGGAAATTGGTAACCTTGGACGACAACAAACACACTGGCGTTGCTCCAGAATTATGACATAAGATCTTACGATCGCCACATTTCAGGCTCTTGGTTATGGTTGTCGTACTAGCCAATGGTATAGTTACGGCAACCATGAGTTTCGAACACGATGATAGACCCAGGGAGGTTTACTACGAGAACTACTACTACATCGAGGTTGGATTCACTGTTGTCCTGGATCTGGAAACCTTGTTTAAGGTATGGTGCCTTGGTTGGAGAGGATATTGGAAGCATTCTATACATAAATTCGAATTCTTGCTAGTTGTTGGAACAACCATACATGTTATACCAGGTAAGACAATAACATTGATCAACATTGCCCTGTTTTGGAAGTGTACAGTACATATTCCTTCGAATTATTAATTTTACAGGTTGCTATATGACTGGCTTGGCCTACTTCCAAGTCCTGCGCATAGTGCGCCTCATCAAAGCATCTCCGCTGTTAGAAGACTTCGTGTACAAGATTTTTGGTCCAGGCAAAAAATTAGGCAGCTTGATCATCTTCACCATGTGTTTACTGATTATATCGTCCAGTGTTTCCATGCAACTGTTCTGTTTCTTGGATTATCCTAAGTTTGAAACTTTTGCTGAGGCATTCATGTCCATGTTTCAAATATTAACACAGGAGGCTTGGGTTGAAGTTATGGACGAGACCATGCTGAGGACTAGCTCTTGGGTTGCCCCTTTGGTTGCTGTCTACTTCATTCTTTACCATCTTTTCGTGACACTGGTAAGAATATATCTATATGAGCTCTTGGAATTTCTCAGTGGCATGATAACTGATGAATTCAAATGCTAACCTAAAGGATTTTCACTTGATGTATTCCAGATCGTGTTAAGTTTGTTCGTAGCAGTCATCCTTGACAATCTGGAGTTAGACGAGGACATCAAGAAACTCAAGCAGTTGAAATACAGGGAGCAGAGTGCAGAAATCAAAGAAACACTTCCTTTTCGTCTCAGAATATTCGAAAAATTTCCAGATAGCCCCCTTATGGTCTCTCTTCATAAAGTACCGTCAGATTTCAACTTACCCAAGGTTGATCATTCTTATATGAAGAGAATTTTCTCCTTAGCTAATTCTATATTTTATATTTTCAGGTGCGAGAAAGTTTCATGAGACAATTTGTGTATGAAACTGAAGAAGATGAGAACAACGAGTCCAGTATAAAGAAGCTAAACGAGGAAGTGTTTGATTCCAAAATCATCTACAGAAAACAGAAGCCTATCAAAGTGATGAACTCTTTGGCGAAGGTCAGAGGTGCCAATGATAAACTAAAGACTACCTCAATTTCATATATAATTAAGTGAGTTGACTCCAAATCCTTTTTTCCTTCAACTTATGCCTATTATTCTTTATTTTCGTTTCAGTGATTCTAATAACCAACGTCTTATGTTAGGAGATTCTTCCATGATTCCTGTTCCTGGGGCTAAAAGTGGACTGAAGCCTCAAGGTACCATCAACAGCATGAAGCAGTTGCGTATCGACCACAAGAAGTGAGTTGGACCTCAGTACTAATAATTCACAAAGCCAGTACCTAATATGTAGTTTGGTAGTTTTGGTATTCCGAAGGGTTCAGTTCATAGCCCAACAATTTCCCTACTTCTAGGCATGGACCACCAACTTTATTCCTCACGGCATGATTCGTACCTTAACCAGCTTTTACATTCAATGTGTCTCTTCATCTATTAATTCTTCCCACCAGAACAGACTATTTCCCTCTAATCTTTTTGATTTGAACTAGTGTGTTCGATAGGTTTGGTTCAAGATCAATTAGAAGAAGTGTTAGGAGCGGATCTATAAAGTTGAAACAAACGTATGAACATCTGATGGAAAATGGAGATATCGGAGTGAACAGAGTGACTTCTAACAGAGCTAGGCCTCACGACTTGGACATCAAGCTTCTTCAAGCAAAGAGACAACAAGCAGAAATGAGGAGGTGAGACTATATCTATAGTTGATGGAGGAGTCTGGGTTTTTAAGCATTTGATTGCAGGAATCAAAGGGAGGAAGATCTCAGAGAGAATCATCCATTTTTTGACACGCCTCTTTTTGCTGTGCCTAGAGAGAGTAGGTTCAGGAAGTTCTGCCAAATGTTGGTCTACGCTAGGTATGACGCTAGATTGAAAGACCCTCTGACTGGAAAGGATAGTAGGAAAGTTCAATATAAAAGCCTTCAGTGAGTATATCGTCCAAACTTGTTTACTTAACTGTTTCATATTCAATGGAATGTCTTTCAGTAACTTCTTGGGTTTGGTAACTTACTTAGATTGGATTATGATCTCCATGACCACCTTGTCTTGTCTCTCAATGATGTTTGAAACGCCAGATTATAGAGTAACCGAAAATGCTTCTCTGCAAGTGGCTGAATATTGCTTCGTCATCTTCATGAGCGTTGAACTTGCGTTGAAAATACTGGCAGATGGTTTATTCTTCACACCAAAGGCATATGTGAAAGATGTAGCAGCTGTATTGGATGTTTTCATTTATCTAGTAAGTGAGGAAATATTTTAATGCCTTGGACACTTTCAAACTGTACTCTTCCGAAGGTTAGCTTGGTTTTCTTGTGCTGGATGCCACAAGAGGTTCCTCCAAACTCATGCGCTCAGCTCCTGATGATATTGAGGTGTTTGAGACCACTGAGAATCTTCACTTTGGTACCGCATATGAGAAAGGTGGTTTACGAGTTGTGCAGAGGCTTTAAAGAGATTTTATTGGTATCAATTTTGTTGATTCTTCTGATGTTTGTGTTTGCAAGTTTTGGTACCCAGCTTTATGGAGGGAGATTGGCCCGTTGCAATGATCCTATGATTAAAGAGAGGAGCAACTGTGTCGGAGTATTTCTGAGGAGAGTTTTTATTAGTAAGATGAAACTTTTACCAGGTATCCAGGAGAAATATCCAGCTATGCTAGTGCCAAGAGTTTGGTAAGTCGACTCATGGTTAATTGATTTTTCAAAGAAGGTAGATACCAGATTATATTGAATTTTTAAGGGTGAATACAAATTGAAGTTCAAAAATTTTTGGATATCAACAGAAGAATTTTCTAGGGCAAATCCACGTAGGTTTAACTTCGACAATATAGGACACGCCATGCTGACACTTTTCGAAGTGTTGTCTTTCAAAGGTTGGTTAGACGTTAGAGATGTGATCATTAAACAGCTTGGACCGGTAAAGAAAGTTTCAACTGGAAATTAGCAGGTGTTGATTTCTAATTTTTTTCAGGTTCACGCTTTCTACATACATGTTTATATCTTCCTTGGTTGTATGATTGGACTAACGTTGTTCGTCGGTGTTGTGATTGCCAACTATTCAGAAAACAAGGGCACAGCTTTACTCACAGTTGATCAGAGAAGATGGTAGGTTTTAACCTACTTAGATGGAGGACTTACTATCACTATTTTTTTAACAATTGCTCATTTTCAGGTGCGATTTGAAGAAAAGATTGAAAATTGCACAGCCTCTTCATCTACCTCCAAGACCAGATGGAAAGCCATTTAGAGCATTCATATACGATATTACTCAAGACATTAGATTCAAACGATTCATAGCTATCTTGGTATTGGTCAACAGCTCTTTGTTAACAGTTTCTGTAAGTTATAATAATATTGTATAGGGTGTTTTTTTTCGAGGAATATAACTTTAAGTTGGCATTACTGTTCAAGATGGCGACCAATTCAACAGCTGTTAAGTGATTTATTCTCAGTTTGGTTTGGCAATTCATCATGAAAAGACTCACGCCTGAACAACGCTTTTAAATAGTGCAATTTTATTTCGAAAATAATGGTTCTGTGTGGAATACGTATCGCGCACAGCGTCCATCAGCGATGAAGCGCACTTCTGGTTGAATGGCTACGTCAACAAACAAAACTGCCGCATTTGGAGTGAAGCTAATCCTCAAGTGTATGTCGAAACACCGTTACATCCAGAAAAACTGACTGTTTGGTGCGCTTTATGGGCTGGTGGAATCATTGGTCCGTACTTCTTCAAAAACGATGATGGCCAGAACGTTACAGTCAATGGTGATCGGTATAGAGCCATGATTACTATTTTTTTCATCCCTGAATTGAACAACCATGTTGTCCAGGAGCTGTGGTTCCAACAAGATGGCGCAAAATGTCACACAGCTCGTGCCACAATCGATTTATTGAAAGACACGTTTGGTTACCGCCTAATTTCACGTTTTGGACCTGTGAATTAGCCTCCAAGATCTTGTGATTAAACACCGCTAGATTACTTTCTGTGGGGCTATGTGAAGTCATTGGTCTATGCGGATAAGCCACAAACCCTTGACCATTTGGAAGACAACATTCGCCGTGTTATTGCCGATATACGGCCACAAATGTTGGAAAAAGTCATCGAAAATTGGACGTCCAGATTGGACTACATCCGAGCCAGCCGTGGCGGTCATATGCCAGAAATCATATTTAAAATGTAATGCCACAAGATTATCTTGCGGATAAATAAAATTCATGTCAATCGAATAATCCATCGTTGTTTTATTGCAATTTAAAATTCTATAGCTCTAAAAAAAACACCCTTTATTATCATGCCTAGTTATCTCTTCCAAACCGTTAAGGATGTTTCTTTTTATTATTTCATAATTGATTGTATTTCTTAGTGGGATATGTCCAAAAGCTATACTCACGTATTGGCAGGTATAGGGATGGCTTGCACTGTCATATTTTTTGGAGAAGTTGTAATGAAAAATATTGCATTCACGCCTAGAGGTTATTTGCAGTCTAGAAGAAATAGATACGATCTGCTTGTAACAGTAACTGGAATAACTTGGGATATTTTCCATCTTGCATTTAAGGTAAGAAAGCCTTTCAGATACTATAAAACTTCATGCATTAGTTGATTATAGTGTTTTCACTTCTAATACTAAATAAATGAAAAGGGCAATCAAAATTTATTTTTTCTTTCTGATCCTCAAGCTCCATTCGAATATCTTTCTTTTAGAGTCATCTGACTTTCTTCCTGGGCTGCATGGTTATTGTTTTGAGGTTCTTCACAATCACAGGGAAGCATGCCACTTTGAAGATGCTTATGTTGACGGTAGGCGTATCTGTGTGTAAAAGTTTCTTCATCATATTTGGAATGTTTCTTCTGGTGTTCTTCTACGCTTTGGCTGGTACTATCCTGTTTGGTACTGTTAAGTATGGCGAAGGTATTGGAAGGTAAAAATTATATTCTATTTTGCTCTAAAATTCAACTTCTGCTGTCTACGTATGTTAGTACCTAACCTC
This sequence comes from Harmonia axyridis, assembly GCF_914767665.1. NCBI lineage: Eukaryota > Metazoa > Arthropoda > Insecta > Coleoptera > Coccinellidae > Harmonia > Harmonia axyridis. Next base: position 41,241,600 of record NC_059505.1, read on the forward strand.
AACTAACCTAACATGATTTTTTTAGGAGAGCAAACTTTGAATCGCCGGTTACAGGTGTTGCTATGTTGTTTAGAATAGTCACGGGGGAAGATTGGAACAAAATCATGCACGATTGCATGATTCAACCGCCATATTGTACACCAGCAGGGAATTATTGGGAAACAGATTGTGGAAACTTCACTGGAGCCCTCATCTACTTTTGCACATTCTACGTGATAATAACGTACATTGTCCTCAATCTTCTAGTGGGTAAGATCTAAGACAAATCGTTTGAAAATTCTTGGTGTTACTCAAGCCTGCTTCTCTCAATACTTCAGCTATAATCATGGAGAATTTCTCCCTCTTCTACTCCAATGAAGAAGATGCACTCCTTTCATATGCCGATATAAGAAACTTCCAGAACACTTGGAATATAGTGGACATACATCAAAGAGGTGTCATTCCAGTCAGAAGGGTAACCTAACCTAACCTATCTCGTAAACAATTTTACCACCATTAAAAACTTTCAGGTTAAATTCATTTTGAGGTTGCTGAAAGGAAGACTTGAGGTGGATCCTCAGAAAGATAGATTGTTGTTTAAGCATATGTGTTACGAGTTAGAAAGACTTCACAATGGTGAGGATGTCACATTCCACGATGTTATCAAGTGAGGGCTTAGTTTTACAAGGGATTTAAACAAAAATAATCAATTCTTATTTCAGTATGTTATCATACCGGTCTGTAGATATAAGAAAAGCATTGCAGCTTGAGGAGCTGCTAGCCAGAGAAGAATTTGAGTACATAATAGAAGAAGAAGTAGCTAAACAAACTATTAGAACTTGGCTGGAAGGTTGCCTCAAAAAAATACGATCAACAAACGTAAGTTCTTTCTATTGGAGTTAAGTACGTGTATATACTCATAGTTGTTGCTCACAGAAACAACAGAACAGCTTAATTGACGGTCTCAGGGCTACCAACGAAACACTGACAATGTTACCAGATCCAGTTGAGGAAATTAAAGCTGGAACTACGCCAGATCAGGAGAGTCCAAGTGAACAAAAAGTAAGTAAACTTACGCAAATACAAACTTTTGGCGAGTCTTTCTCGAGCCAAATTTGAAGATGCGCCCTCTCTTTGGTGGAACTTCAGTTTGGCAACCCAGTGATCCCTGCCAAGTACACCTTCCCCTTTCCATTGTGGAGGGGAGACTCTTGTGTAATGTGGCAGCCACTGTAAGCCCGCTGGTCCCGCACTAGAGTGTGGCGCGAAGCTCATAACGCCACCTCTCGGGCAGATAGAGTTACAACACACTCAAAAATAAAAACTTAAAACAATTAAATAAAAATCGTTATTGTAGGAAGTAGAAGTGGTGCCAAGCAGAAAACAAAAACTAGTGAATTTAGCAAGATCAGACAGCATTGGAAGTACTTCTGGAAGGAAATACCTTGCACCGACTTTGTCTGATCCTGCAGCAAGAACTGAAAAGGAAAGGGCGACAACTAATAAAAAGAAAAGCAATAGACCACCAGGTAAATATTTCACTTACTCAACTTGCATCTTGAAGACTAAAATATACTTTGATTTTAGTGCCATTAAATAAAACTACTCAGCATATAAATGAAATAGAATCCCGTATGCCTAGAGAAGTTTTTAATAATAAAACAACTTTACCTAAAGCTTCAAACGCCCTTCACGAAATTCGAGATTGGTGGGCTGAGCAACTAAATTATGCATCGTCGAGTGATGATGAGTAGAGTTGAATAATAGTTGATTTGTACTTTTGTAGTTTATGAAATAATATAGTTGTTGAATGTATAAGAAATAAATTTTAACCACTAAAACGTTCTGATTTATTTATTTCCTTATTTTTTCCAAGATTATCAAAATTAACTGAGTTGATAATCTAAGTTCTTCGCCTTATAGTCGAACCTTCGGAAAAATTGGCGGATGCGCTATGTTCGGGCGCATCCGCCAAAAATATGTATGATATACCTATTTGGTAATAATACTTTACGAAAAGAGTTTCTAATCAGATCAGCTTCAAAATTTGATATTACGAAAAATCTTCAATCCAGAACATCTGTCCGCCATCAAATATTCCTGAATTATGAGTTCTATAGAATTTATTTTGTGGATTTTTGGCGAAAATCAATATTTGGTATCGGATCACCTTCAAAATTTGATATGAACTTCCATGTTGAATATCTATCTGAAGTCAGTTTTTTACTTACATACCCCAAAACTGAGATATTGCGAATTTGATAGGAAATTTGTGCTGTAAATGTATAGACATCGATGTCTAATTTTAAATCTACAACTTCGAAACCTTCTAAAACAATAATGAAATGTTTGATTTGGATCGGACGTTTTTTTAGAATATTTTTGCGCACAAAAAAATTTTTGATTCAGATTGACTTCAATATTTGATATTATGAAGAATTTTTTATGTTGAATTCCAATTCGCAACCGGTTCCTCCCTAGAAGACCCCAAAAACAAGTTATTTCGAGTTTTGTGGGAAAATTTGAAGGGGGTTTGGTCTGCCCTCTGGTGGCATGAATCTGATGCTTTCAAAATGGGTAAAATTATGGCCCACAACAGTTGTGTGAAAAATGTGCTTTTAAGGTGTGGAAAAATTTTTCTGGTTAGAATAGATGCCTAATTCGAAATCTACGACCCCGAAACCTTCCAAAACTATCATAAAATGTTTGAATTCGATCGGTCGATTTTTTCGGAAAAACCAAGACTATAACCTTGGATATTTTTTCGCCAAAAAAAGTTTTTGGTTCAGATCAACTTCAAAATTTGATATTCAGAAGAATTTTTTCTGCTGAATCCGTATTTGCAATCAGTTCTTCTCTAGAAGTCCCCAAAATTGAGTTATTTCGAATTTTGTGGGAAAATTTGAAGGGGGTTGAGTCTGCCCTCTGGTGGTAAAAATCTGAAGCTTGTAAAATGAGTATGGTTGCCCCACAAGTGAAACTTTCCAATTGTATGAAAACTGGGCTTTTTCTGTTGAAAATCAATGACTAATATGGGATCTACGACCTTGAAACTTTCTAAAAAAACTATCAAAATATAACCCTGGATAATTTTTCGCTAAAAAAATTTTTTAATTCAGATCGACAAAATTTGATATTTCGAAGAATTTTTCAATGCTTAATTCCCATTGGTAATCAATTCCTCCCTAGAATTCTCCAAAACTGAATTATTTGGAGTTTTGTGGTAGGAATTTTCAAGGGTGTTTGGTCTTTTCCTCTGATGGCCAAAACCTATGGATTTAAAATTGGGCATAGATTTACATCTCCCAAAACTGCGACATTCTCTTGAATTAATTTCGAAAAAAAAATTCTTGGCCCAAAAATTTTAAAGACGGAAATTTAACCACATCAAATACCAATCTGCAATCAGTTTGCTTCTGAAATGTTCAATTTTGAGTTTAGTGGAAAAATTTTCAAGAGAGTCTGATTGGAGAATTTTTTCACTGATGAATCTCAATTCTAATGAGGTAGAAGTGATGGCACATCAATTATGTCAGTTTTTCTTTAAAATTTCAAAAATTAAATTTGTTGGAGAATTTGCCTCTAGCGCCATCTATATACAATATACTGAACTTGATATTTTCACAGCCAACCACGATTAGAAATCTGTAACGTATACGTCCTTACCTCGGTGTGATTCGGGCTACTCTTCCTAGATGTCGCCTTGTAGACAAACCCTAGAAAAATTTGGTGAATGCGTTTTATTGAAGCACATCCGCCAAAAAGTTATTCCTATTTGGTAATAATCTAATACCTTAGAAAAAGAATTTCTGATCAGATCAGTTTCAAAAATTTTATTTCATTAAAGGATCTTAAATCCAGAACACCTATTCACCATAAAACTTGACTGAGATATTAAGATTCTGAAAATTAAAATTCTCAAGCTTATTGTTGGAGGGTTTTTGTATACACAGCGGCTAAACTTTATTGCCTCCAATTCTTTATAGAGTTTGGAACCTAATTGTTGAAGACCACTTTTGGTCCCAAAAAATGAGTAACAATGTCTGGAACAAGCGGGTAATAAAACAACAAAATACATTTAGAAAGTTTACTTTTCTATAAATAGAAGCATATATGTGGCAGTAGTACCTTTAATCTCTACCCTGTTGATTACTTTAAGAAATAACATCTAAAACACAATGGAAGTTATCACAGTGCACATAAAATAGGTAGAAAAAAATCATTGTAACATAAAAAAAAGCCCTAAATACAAAAAAATGACATATACGCTATATGTTATTGTTTTCCAATACTGTAGTGTTTAATGCTAATGTGAAACATGTGAATAAATGTTTTAAACTACACAAATACATACGAGTAATAGCACTTAATGAACATATAAATATATGAACTTAACTAATAAATAATTTCAAAGAAAGTAAACATATAAAAAAAAATTGGCACCGAAATTCTTAAGATTGCAGAACGTCACAATATTCTTCGAAGTAAAAATCTTTTTCACTTGATTAAAACACATCGAATAAATTTATATAAGTCTCTTTTAAAGCTGCCTGCACTGATAATAGAAAACATCTTCCTACGATCCACTATTCAATAAATTGCTACTTTTCAATTGAATGAGTTCAAAAAATGTTTCGATAAGATTTTGCGATAATGCACGAGGATTTATGAATTTTTAAATTGTTTTGATCCGTTTTAGTTTTCGAACTATACATATATATATATATATATATAGAGTTTTCAAACTTCTAGTGATAATAAAAAAAATGATATTATTATTTATTTAGCACTTACAAATTATAAAATAAAATTATAGGTCAGTATCGTACCACGCTGCAACTTGGCTGTTGTCTTGTGGAGGAGTAGGAAGCTGATCAAAGTTCAAGTCCTGATCGGCTGTTTCCACTTCCATTGCACTATATATTGAACCGTTACCTCCAGTGTGGGATTCTAATTCTAATCCTTCCATACTCCCTACTGGTATCTGGTCATATGGTCCTGAAATTTGGACGTTCGAAAACTTGCAGGTTATGTCGATAACAATTTGACAGATCTGTCAAATTATTCTATGAACCAGAAATGTCGGATGCATAGAGTAATAAACGTAGATAGAGGGAGTATACGCAATGTTTACATGTCCCCAACATGGTTAGATTACGTTGTCGGATTGCGATATATTTTCAAATCCACAATTTTACTAGATCTTTATGAATGTATATTATATTGAATGAAATATATTTATTCGAGTAATTCCCGATTAAAAATGCAAATTTCAATATTTGGAAGCCGATATTTTTCCTAATTGTCGAATTTATAATAAGCAGAATATTTATTATTTTCCGTATCTACCTGCTGAAATCCAAGGTTTGGCAACTTTTGCTCTCCTAGTGTCATCAGTTGTATCACGTCGTTTGGCACGCTTGAAGTTTTTTTTCTGAATTTTTGATATATTTAGGTATTTATTTCAATATATTTTGAGTTAATATGAAACGTTGATTCACTATGATACATAAGAAGTGCGTTCTTTGTGGAGAAACTCGCGAATTGAGTAAAATATCGTATCACTGATATATTTTCATTTCCGCGCGCTTCATGTCAAATTTGATAGTTGTTGGTGACAAAATTTGCCTACTGAAAATGACATATGCTCCTTCTATCTGTTTATCAATCTGAGGTCGGATGCAACTAGCAATAACAATCATGCTTAAAAAAATTCTGCAATAATAGGCTATTCGACATTGTTCTATTTATTGACGTTCTCAACGATTAGACTTTCAAAACTTGTCAAATAGCCGATTCACAACAATCATGCATTTACACATTTAAACTTACGTTAAAATTTTAGGTTAGTACCGGTTTGGCTGATGGTAAGGCTAATGTTTTAGTATCGCCTCGATTGATTTGGGGTTAAGTTAATGAAAGTGGTGAACAATTTTTTTGTTATTTACCTCTTTGTTGATAGGGTTGGCCCCCATGATTACTATGGACACTGGGAGGTCCTTGTCCATACATACCGTCGTAAGGCTGGTCTGGACTCAAAATGTCCTAAAATGACGGTCGAAATGCCAAAAATCAAACACACAAAAACAAAACAAGAATGTGAAATCATATAAAAAAACATATAAATAAATTGTAGGGAAAAAGGACCCCGCACGGTTTCTATGGAAAATGGGTCTCAGTCGAATTGGCTGAAAATTTAGTATAATGTAGTTTATGAAGTCCTGATCAAATGTCTCCATGGGCACAACAAGATTTAATGTACAGTTTTTCAGATACAGGGTGTCAAACATGCAGAGAGAAGGTTGTTACTTACCTTTAGAAAATCAATAATGTGGCGATTTTTTTGTTACAAAAAGTTGAAGATAATAATTACAATCTCAATATTGTCGACATGAGTTGTAATGAGAAGTTATAAGACTCCATACACAGGGTTATTAATAATTACATAATTTTTATGTAATTCTTTAAACAAACTCAGTCAAACGCAAAAGTTCGTAGACTTGCAGAATAAGTAAAAAACATTTGATTTTAATATTGGGTGATCTGAGTTTACTATTATACGGGGTCCTCCACTTTTTTATTTGTAGTAATTTAATTTTTTTCAGGAACATATAGAAAAATCAAACATAAAAGTAGAAAACTAAATATAATATGATCAATCTTCTGCGGCTCTTGTCTATTTGTTGCATCTTGTACGGATCATATAATTCGGTTAGGGGATAGGCCGATATCGGATGCAAGCCATCAACAAATAATAGAATCCGTACATATTCATAATTACAATGTCTTAACAGACATGGTAAGAAATATTTTTAACGCAGTAGCCTTCCATTTGATTGATGCATCATCATGCGGTCGACCAGGATCCGTATAAGATGCAACAAATAGACAGGAGCCGCAGAATATTGATCATATTATATTTAGTTTTCTACTTTTATGTTTAATTTTTCTATATGTTCCTGAAAAAAATTAAATTACTACAACTAAAAAAGTGGAAGACCCCGTATAATAGTAAACTCAGATCACCCAATATTAAAATCAAATGTTTTTTACTTATTCTGCAAGTCTACGAACTTTTGCGTTAGACTGAGTTTGTTCGAAGAATTACATAAAAATTATGTAAAATATTAATGACCCTGTATACGGAGTCTTACAACTTCTTATTACAACTCGTGTCGACAATATTCAGATTGTAATTATTATCTTCAACTTTTTGTAACAAAAAAATCGCCACATTATTGATTTTCTAAAGGTAAGTAACAACCTTCTCTCTGCATGTTTGACACCCTGTATCTGAAAAACTGTACATTAGATCTTGTTGTGCCCATGGAGACATTTGATCAGGACTTCATAAACTACATTATACTGAATTTTCAGCCAATTCGACTGGGACCCATTTTCCATAGAAACCGTGCGGGGTCCTTTATGAAAAATAACCAGAAAAAAATTTTTACCTCACTAAAACTGTACCTAACTAAATTCGAATAATAACGACGTGGTAAAATTTACAACTATATTCACAATTCATTAGCAACACGAAAAACTAACAATGAAATGTGCAAAACCAAGCAAAACTACAAAACCTGAACCGAACTTCAACTCGGTTTGGTTCTCATAATACTCTTACCTTGAACGCTATACTGAAAAAAGAAAATTAAACTTTTTCAAGTTGTCACTCACTTGTAAATCAGCTCCCATCAGATCAGGGTTCCATCCGGTATCCTCTCTGAAGAGGGAGTTTGTCAACTCCATTGACAGCCGCTTCTTATCTAAATAAGTAGATATTTGTTAATATCTCATGAATATAAAATATTGCAACAATCACAATACTAGAAGTATTCAAAAAGCGTTCAGATCTAAGATGAAAGGAACTCCTAAATCGAATAGGTTAGGGTTCTTTGTCATTCCCAATTTTCTTTTTTTGATTTGAAACGTTGGAATATTTAAATAGTTTCAGGGTTTTCCAAGAGGTTTCATTTTGATCAGTAAAAAAAAAAAGTATATTTTAAGAGAAATATATTAATTCCATTTTTAAGGTCTTGAACAGATTGCAGAGTATTGGCATAGACTTTATTTTTCACGTGGTCCCAAAGAAAAAGGTCTAAAGGTGTTAAATCACAAGATCTGGATTGCCAATTCACCTTTTTGAGAAAAAACAAGGTCAGTAAATTTTTATTGCAAAAATTCGATTAGTTCGTTGCTTGTGTGGCACGTAGCATCGTCTTGTTGAAAATGAACGTCGTCAACGTCAATATCTTCCAATTCTGTTCATAAAAAATCATTCATTTCCAAAATATCGATGAGGAATAAACCTGGGTTTTCGTCAGAATTACTGGTTACAGCAGCAATATTCTCAGTTTTTTTTGAGCAACGCACAAGGTTTCGATTCTTTACATCAATAATTTGTCCCAACAACTCAAATTTTTCCAATAGTTTCACTCTTGCCTGCCAAGATGGTGCTCTATGATAATTGAAATGAATTTTTATTGAAAATAATGGAATATTCCCATAATTATTGTTAAGCGGTTTTTGCATTGAAAAATGTTGGTTGATCCTTCATATATGTATACATACAATTAATTGAACTCAATAATAACATTGTTCGACTTATCAAATTTTGAGGCATCACCATGTTGTGACTATTTAATTAAACTTCAATTGCTGAGCATTAAAAAAAATGTGGGGAACGACAATTATTGTCAGATCTGAGCGCTCTTTGTTGTGAACACTATTTTTACAGAAAATCGCAGTGCCTCTTCCATGCGCCAATGATTCTCTACAAAATTTTGAAATCAATTGAAAACCCTCAAAGTTTTATAGGATTCAGTTTCCATATGAATTTTGTACAGTAGTTTCAATGATAGAAGCGTTATTCTTATTGATAAATGTTTCCAGGATATTTTAATCAAATTGAATCAAGACGCAATCGATTAGACACCCTTTTCTCTGGGCAATATTGACTAAAAAAATTGTTTATTCTAATACCTTCTACATCTTCGCTCATGCGGAAAAGAACAGCTGCTGCGTATGTTGCCACTCCTACCACAAAGAGAAATTAGTTTTTAGGGTGTTAACGACTTGTTCACTGTTTCACTAGATAGAGAATAATTATTTCAACTCAAGGAATGTTTGTTAATTTTGATTTCTTTTTATAAAACTTTAAATCAAGCACTATTCAATTTTGACAGGTGTCTCCCTTATAAGTCAGTTGACAGCTAGGTTATGTACGTATAACTAACCCAATGTTGTAAAAGATTTTAACTATTTAGTAAATTAGCAGGCCTTGGAAATAATAGTGTTAGACTGGTTTAGTTATGTTAAGATTTTAATATGCCTTCAAGTGAAAAATTTTGATCCGGAGTTTCATATATCTATACAGGATGTTGCATGAATGACACAACGCTCTATTACGGTTAGGTTAGGTCTGAGAACTCTGTAATTTTCGTTTGAACCTCCAATTTGGAAAAACCCTATATTTTGTTGGTTATGTGAGGTTATGGAAAGGTTCACTTAAATGTTAAGTGTTACGTCAAAAACGGACGCCCTGACACCTATGACCGTTTTCACGCTAGAATGAAATTAGATACAGAAAAAGTTTCTATTCACCTCAAAATTTGAGTTTACCACCGCACTAAGTTTATTTCCGAAATTGTTTACGTATTTCTACATTACAGGAGTGGGGGGGTTTGAACAAAATCTCTCATTTGCCCTATTATGCGAGTCCAATAGAGTTAAATATGTGACAAACTCATGCTCTTCACGTTTTCAATCGAATCGAAAGCCGAATACTAACCTTCATTTCTAGAGTGCAACAACTCAGTCAATGGCGCAGTGGCGCCCTCCTGTTCGATCATCACGGCCCCTTCTTTATCGGCAGCAAGTTCGCAGAGAACGCCGGCAGCAACGCGTTGGATGTTCTCTATGTCGTTGAACAACAGCTGGACAAAGATCGGAACGACCATCTGTTGGCGGATGATGGCCCTGTTGTGGGACTCCCTCGCCAATATATGTAAAGCTCCAACTGTCCCCTCGACTATCTCCTCCATTCTTACACCGTCGGCGTAAGTCCCCGGAGCCTGGCTGCCTCCAGTGGAGACGCTTGTTCTCTACGTAAAAAAAAAAATTATAAATTCGATTGTGGAATCTCACACTAATAACGGGTGCTTTTTTTCGAGGTTAATTACTTTAAGTTGGCATTACTGTTCAAGATGGCGACCGATTTAACAGCTGTCAAGTGATTTATTCTCAGTTTGGTTTGGAAATTCATCATGAATAGACTCACGCCTGAACAACGCTTGCAAATAGTGCAATTTTATTTCGAAAATAATGGTTCTGTGCGGAATACGTGTCGCGCACTACGTCCATTTTATTTTGTTTAGCGATGAAGCGCACTTCTGGTTGAATGGCTACGTCAACAAACAAAACTGCCGCATTTGGAGTGAGGCTAATCCTCGAGTGTATGTCGAAACACCGTTACATCCAGAAAAACTGACTGTTTGGTGCGCTTTATGGGCTGGTGGAATCATTGGTCCGTACTTCTTCAAAAACGATGATGGCCAGAACGTTACAGTCAATGGTGATCGGTATAGAGCCATGATTACTAACTTTTTCATTCCTGAATTGAACAACCATGATGTCCAAGAGCTGTGGTTCCAACAAGACGGCGCAACGTGTCACACAGCTCGTGCCACAATCGATTTATTGAAAGACACGTTTGGTGACCGCTTAATTTCACGTTTTGGACCTGTGAATTGGCCTCCAAGATCTTGTGATTCAACACCGCTAGACTACTTTCTGTGGGGCTATGTAAAGTCATTGGTCTATGCGGATAAGCCACAAACCCTTGACCATTTGGAAGACAACATTCGCCGTGTTATTGCCGATATACGGCCACAAATGTTGGAAAAAGTCATCGAAAATTGGACGTCCAGATTGGACTACATCCGAGCCAGCCGTGGCGGTCATATGCCAGAAATCATATTTAAAATGTAATGCCACAAGATTATCTTGCGGATAAATAAAATTCATGTCAATCGAATAATCCATCGTTGTTTTATTGCAATTTAAAGTTCTATAGCTCTAAAAAAAACACACCCTTTATAAATGAAAAGAAACAAGATTGTATTATTTCAAATACTAGACTGATATATCGAGTTGTAAAAATTGTCTTGAAAGAAAGTTGATTAAAAAATAATTTTTGCACTATTCAGTTTTCTGGATTATTTGCAGTTTGACAGGTGAAATGACTTTCATGACATTTGACATTCGCTGAAAAACTTAACAAAAAAAAACCAGAAATTGATATTCTGGCCACTGTTGTTATTTCTTATGCGGTCAAGTTCTTACCCTTTGGGTATCTTGGAATGATCTCATCAACAGCTGCACCAGATGGTGTATAGCTCCGTGTTCTCTCAAAGGAGCATGGTTGGCCGGGCAAAGGGCCAAGTTTCTGATCAGGCCAATAACAGCTTTGACCAATGGCCAGCGTGAAGGTGGGTTCAACAGTTTAACGATAACCTGAATACCGTAGTTCAATCTAACTGTATTCTGTGCCATCTCGGATTCTACATGTCTGAAAATAAGGATTACAATATGAAATAATAAGAAACTTCGAAACAAGGAAGTTAACATAAAATTAACATACAGCGACTAAAATCGAAAAATATTCAAGTAAACTCCCCTTAAATAACAGAAAAATTACAATCAGTTGCCTATCTATGAAGTTGAATGCTTTGATTGCGAAAAAGTCTAAGATAGACTGCAAGGAATATTCTTATTATACAGGGTGGCCCATTTCAAAAGATTCACTGAAATAATTCCTTGGGAAGAGTCTGGATCAAAAAATGGTTCAAATTAGAGTTTGCTTATAAAATCATTGAAAATTTTGGAATAATCTAAAAAAAATAATGTGAATACAACCGAAGGTCAAAGGTATTGAAATGTATAATGAGAAAGATCATTAACTTTGTGTTTAAGTAAAAGTTGTAGCCAATAGTAAGGCAGATTAGAATTACTGATGGGGGTAGCACCCTAACCGTTTAGCTTTAGCATGTTAATTCAGTCAGCGACCTGTAGTTTCTAAAGATGACAACTTTGTTGTCAAAACTTGCGTCAAATTCGAAGCACATCACTCGACATTTTCGGCAAAAATTAACTTTGTTTTTTGTTTACAAGATGACAAATGATTTGAAATGTTATGAGTTATGAATGAATGACACCTGACACCTAGCGCCAATGGTGGTCATCACTGCTGATACGATACAGAACACTATATAACTCTTTGTTCACAACGTTGCCAAATGGTTTGACTATTTAATCGCGATTTGGTTAATCGCGATCATCTCCGGACGGGTTGATGCATGGTGAAACAGAAAACACTGTTAAGCCTGCTTTAGTAACAAGCGGAGTTTAATCAATCTGGGATCAAGTGCTGTTTGGTGAAACTGGGCCTAACCGTTTAGCATGTTAATTCAGTCAGTGACCTGTAGTTTCTAAAGATGACAACTTGCGTCAAACGCTTACCTTGAAGTCAGATGACGAAGTGCACAAACCGCAGGCTCTGTTATCTCCTCCCTGTCTCCGGCGTTCACGATGGTTCTGACCAAGGCATCGACGCCTCCAACTTGACAGACCGTCACTTTGTTCCTCTGATTGTTGCACGTCAAATTCGACAAGATACCAGCCGCGCAGGTCACTACGTTCACGTCGGTGGCCGCAAGTACTTGAACGAGGGATCCCAGCAAGTTTTCGAGTCCGTCCACCTTGGTGGCTGCGTCTGACAAGTTTCGGAGGGTCCAGAGACAGTTTTGGACCAGACGTTGGCTGGGACTGCCCAGATGCATGGCGAGGGCTTGCATGCCCCCCGCCTCGACTATGGCGGGCTTGTTGCTCGAACACACAGAGAGAACCTAGAGACGAAACGTATCAACACATTTCAAAGTTATCTCGAAAAAATTTGAAGAAAAGCACTCCTTCTACGACGAGATAGACAATAGAAAGAATGCACCAAAAAAACCAACAAACCTTCAACACCCTAGAGGTGGTCCACAGCAACTTCTCGTAATCGTAACTCCTCATGATCCTCACCAGCTCGATGGGGCCCTGGGAGGCAAGGATGATCAGCTTGCTCTCCTGGTTACCATAGGCCAGGATCTGAAGGCAATCGGTGACGATGGCCAGGAATTTGACGTTGTTCCTCTGCAGCAGAGCGACCATCTTTTGCAGACCGCCGGCCAGTCTGACGGCCATCTTGGAACCGTCCTGGTGGAGCAACAGGTTGTGCAGGGTGGTGATGGCGTAGAAGAGAACGCTTTCGACTGGGCTACTCAGCAGTTTCACCAAGGCAGGAATGCCTCCGCTCTTGAAGATGGCCAATAAACCTTGCCTGCAAGTAGTAGTTTTCTTTTTTAGGTTAAGTGAGGTTAGGGCAATGAATAATTGCAAAACTAGAAAGCTTTTTCGTTTTTATGCCAGATATTTATGTATTAGTTTCTTCAAAATGCAGATAAAGGTCTACAGGGCGTTCTGAATAAAATATGAGTTGGTTAACACTGAAAATGCAAGTGACTGCGTGAAAAACATCTAGAAAAGTCTCCAAAACCAACCTGTGATGCGACAATTTGTGCAGGGTGCCCACGGCTCCCTTGGTGGTCTCCAGATCGTTGGAGTTGGAGATGGCTCTAACCAAGGCGGCCACCATCTGAGGGCTGTTCATTATGGCGTGTCTGGAAGCCTCCTTCTTGGACAGCTGGTGGACCATCATCGCTGCCTGAGACACCACCACCTGGTCTTCATCGTTCAACAGCTTTATCAGCTCCGGTATGGCCCTAGTGGCCAGATCGGCGTCGTCCTGATAATTGATCAGATTCACAACGGCGTGTTTCAGCATCTGAGATGGTTCAGAAAGACGTTGGACAGCCGTCTGATGTGTGTTCTCGAATTGAGTCGATGGAATTTCTATACCTGCGTAGGTGGAATGTATTTAGTACTTGAAATTGTTGAAATGGCATGATTACTTTGTAAAATAAATCTATTTAGTACGTTAACCCAGTATATTTCGATATAAATTCTGTAAAAAACGTGACAACGTTGTAAAATAAATCTGTTTTAGTTCGTTAATCGAGTATTTTCGATTCAATTTGAAAAGTTTCAGTTGGAATATCTGGCTCCGAAATAATTCGTAATTCGAAATAATGCCTGAACGAAGCAAAGCTTTAAAATAGGACATAATTCACTAAAAAATTGAAATCCTTCGAATTCGCGAATTTCCCTTTTCGTAGTCTCAATAATAAGTTTGGCAACCATGTCCGCCAAATGATCGACGTATATCTCCGATTGGTCAATTCAAATCAAGCAGCTGATCGAGCACCAATCCAGATCAATTTCCAGGACGCTGTCCATAGAAATTTCGTTCATCGAATTCGGATTCCACCATTTTAAAGACTCGTATTAAATTGTATAATATTGAATTGTATCAAATAGTGTCATATCACATTTGAATAAATCGCTTGTTGAAGAGAAAATGTGGAAATATTCGGAATCCCGCCTTCTATGTAATAAATTCGATTTCGAAGTGCCGCTGGAGGATTTATATCCAGCTAATTATTTACATCCTAAAATCAGGATCTTGTACAACTCGGCACTCAAACGATTCCAGAAAGACAATATCACTTCTGAATTATTATTATCTAGTCAAAACGAGGGCCCCAATAATAAAATCTCTCTGAAGGACAATTTGTTGAATACCAAACACCCAAAACTGGATGGAACAGCACAGTCTTTTATTTGGCTTATTGAACATTTTCTTGGACTGCTTCCACTACCACTTTTGGCACCTTACATGAATGGATACTACTTCAACTGGTTCTATTTATCACAGAAATGCACAGGTATTTTCAATGATAAAAATTACAAGAGAAAAACGAAGAATTTCAATTACTGCGATATTCAAATACATACAGAAATTTCGAGGTTACCTGCCCAACATAAACTTTTATTAAACGAACATATCGAATTCATAAGGAACATATCATTCATCAATGAAAGAAAAAAGATGAAGAATGTTATCTACTACAGCAAGTATTTCACAGCTTGTCTTTTACTGAGACCTTTTCGCTCAGGTTTAAATGAAAATTCAGAAAAGGATTACTATTTTCTTATAATATATCTAGTATTAAGATGGCCTTATATAAGTAAAATAATGGTAGAAACAACACTTATAAACGAAAAGCTTGAGTTAGACCAATTATCTCTAGTATCAGGACAGTCTTTCGCATCTAATAAATCGGTAAACAATGTTGAGGAAAAGATAAATATGGACAGAATTTCAAATTCGTCTGACAGGAAGTATTTGAGTAACTTAAAGAATTTTAGAACTTCTTCAGAAATGAGCATTGCTCATAATGCAGTTCAAAGAATATCTAAAGAATTATCTGCAATCACTGTGTTTAATGAAGTTGAAGAACGTTCAATTGAAGAACCTATAGATGACATTGAAACTATAAAACCTAAAAAAGATTATACTGTTTCCAAAGAAACTGCCACTGAAATTGAACAGAGTAAAGAATGCCATTTGGAAGTGAACCAAAAGGAACAGAACACCACTAATATGATAGGAGATACCGGCACAAACATTTCAGAACAAAAAGAGAAGGAAACAAACCAGATAGAGAAACATGTTTTGTCATCAGTTGAAATTCAGAACAATAAAGAAAAATTCAATAAAAGCCAAAATGAGGAAGAACCTCAAAATACTAATAAAAAAACAAAAGTTTTAGAGTCACATTCTACACCAGAAGTTACCAGTAAAAGCCCAGAGAATATCAACATAGATACCAATATCTTGAAGAGAATTTCTAAAGTTGGTTGGACTTACACTCCACCAAAAGGCAAGGAAAGGCAAGAGACTCAGAACAACAATGCAGAAAATGTTGCAGATGACGAAATCACAAATCAAGAACTGATAGAAAATTCTCAAAGTGAATCAAGTTTGAGGAAGTATCCTAGTGTGAAAAGCTTTAAATCCAGATTATCCTTCCTGAAGATTAAAAAGAAAAAAAGTGGAAACAGGACATCAAGTACGAATTTTAAGTACACTAAAATATGTTCTTGAATTGTAAGTTGTAACTTGTTTACAAAATAAAATAAATTGTATGAAAAAACTATATTTTCACTGACCTTCTTCCAAAGTTTCTGGAAACATGGCAGCTCTGACTCTCTGTGATCTAGTCTGATTCAGTTGACTGTTCATCTCATCAACTTGATCCTGGGTAAAACCTTGGGGGTACCCTTGATCAAGATCGAAAATATCCATGTCTTCTTCTTCCTTTCCTGTTAAGGATGGTACTTGGGTGGCTGCTCCGGAGTGGATTCCAGAGTCACCCATGTAGGAATTTTGCTGCCACATCAGGGTCTGTTCCTTTGCGGTCATTTCGGAATTCTGGTAATGGCCAGAAACTAGACAGAAAAAATCGTTGTAATAGGAGCGCAAGTAGGGGAAAAATGAAGGATATCAAATAACAGTGCTTTCATCATTTTGGTCCTCCCAGATTACTTTGTTTATCAACAAAAAGGTCAAATTTTGAAACCAGAAGCCTAAAATTTTCCAAACTACAAAATGCAATAATAACACCTATAGTAATTCAGAACTATTTCAATTTAAGCACTTATTTGATAACCCTTCTATGTTAAGATAATATTTACTTACTTGGCCTGGTATTCTGATTCATATATGACATTTTGAAGGTGATTTTCACCTGAAAAATCATAAAAGTCAATATAATAATCTAGAGACTAAATTAAGATTAATAATTCTAATAGGAGGCATTGAACGATTGAGCTCTAAACAACTTCTGCCCTTTTAATTTGAATTTACATTTCTCTATGAAAAAGTTAACGAATGAGAACAATAATACTGATAACTGAGAGTGATTAATTATGTTATGACACACTCAATTAATAATCAACTAGGAGTAAATTGATATTTTTCCACTAAAATTTAATCTGATGCAAGAAAGTATTGTGAAAGAAATCAAATCCTCAACTAAAGATAGTATTGCTCACAGTATTTTCATAACACCAAACAACGAATTCAGATGGAATAAGTTATTTATATTGGAATTATGTGAGTTGTATACTTGATATGATGTAGTAATACAATAGAGATCACAAACTTTAAAAATGTATATTATATACACAAAGAAGAACTTTGATAATTAAAATTTCTTCGTCGTAAATTAAGTTATGGATTACCTCCAAACAATAACCGCTAAAGAAATATCACGATAAAACTGCACAAACCCAATTTCAATATTCTCTAAAAAGAAAGAATTAGTCATTCCACCATGTTGAAAAGTCAAGTGCTGGAATCTGGAATGCTTTTATTTGTAATGAAATGAACTCCGTACACTACACCCTAGATATAACACTTTTAAATACCTTAAAGATGTGTTAATCGATTATCGATCGATTTGTTTTGCAGTTACTTTGTCACAAAAGGGGTGAAATCACTTAATTTACACCGCACCCTGTATGTTTAGGCAGTTTACACACAAATTGACAATTATTGACATGGAAGTCAGTGAGTCACAGACTCAAGACCGCAAGGCTCGCATCGGACATATTTGACTCATCTTTTCCAAGTAAACAAATATACTGCACTATTTCAACGATTTCAACTTTGAGAGGAAGAAGTGAGAAATACTTTCAATTGCATTGATATGTTGTCTAGGACTTTAGTAAGGGTTTGGAATGATAATTATTTAATTCATTATTTGGGAGACCACATTGTATTTACAGTATTCTGCAAAAGAGATGATATAGTATGATAAAAATGGTATAGATGGAGCGACCGCAATTTTTTTAAATTGACTAGATAAATAATACAATCATTGATTGAAGTTTGAAATATTAGTCAACTATTCTGTTAACTGCGGTATTAACATTGTATAAACATTACAATGGTATTAGTTGCGATTATTAAACAGCCCAAGAACTGTTTTTAGTACTAATAGCAATGTAGAGGTGTCATTAAAAAAAACAGACTTGAAAGAATTATAGTCATTGCAGCTTGTGGTACAGTTATATTCTGAGAATATAGTCACCTTAGAATATAGATACTTATTAATGTTCTAAGATAGTCACTAAGGATAAAGATAGGTTCAATGAATGGAAGCAGGCAATCAACAACTAATGAAAATTGATCCACAAAAAGTTTATAAATCGAAAAGGCTCTGTCATAATCATTTTAGGCCAAATATGTTTCGGGTTGTCGAACACTTAAGCATGCTGTTCCAAGTTCCAACACTAAATCTTTTTTGTATGTGAAAACCACATTTTTCTAAAACATGGAAAAATGTACATATATGTACATATTAAGAAGTAAGGCCGGCCATACATGTTGCGGTGTACCGAAGAGGTGTTGCTACAGGTTACCTTTGTGCAGGCAAACCGGAACGTGTGTGCCAGCCTTTGCCGTTATACCTGCGCACGCGTACCGGCCTGTACAGGTGACACTAGTGCGTGCGTACCGAATTTCATTTCGCACTGGTTGCTAGGCAACAAATACGAAATGGAATATTTCGTAATCGATCTGCTATTTTCGATAACAAAAACTGGGGTAGCTTACAGACAGAATAGGCTGAGATAGGAGACCGACAAATAATTGCAACAGTTTGTGCAAATAATTTTGTTGCTATTTTCAAGATATTAGATAATTAATATGGAAAGTGATAGTGATACTGACTTGGAATTTACACCTCTAAGCACAAGAGAAGCAGCAAATTTAAGAACACTCGGTTCATTACCGGACGCTTCCAAGAAAATGTACATTCGAGCTTATAACCTATTTCTAGAGTGGAAAGTAGAACAAAACGCACAATCGTTTTCTGAGAACGTTCTAGTTGCTTATTTTGGCGAGTTGGCTGAGAAATTCAAAAGTTCGACATTATGGGCACAATACTCAATGTTGCGAATGACTCTCAGTACTCATAATAATATAGATATTGCAAACTACTTAAGACTGAAAGCATTCCTTAATCGACAGTCTGACGGTTACAGACCCAAGAAGTCGAAGATCTTTACGGCAAATGACATCAATAAATTTATTAAATATGCCCCAGATGAGAAATATTTAGTGACAAAAGTAAGTTTTATATACATTCGAAATGAAATATATACTTATTTAGTCTGTATTTTAGGTCGGAGCAATCATGGGCATCATTGGCGCTTGTAAAAGACATGAATTACACCAAATGAAAATAACTAATTTCATTGATTTGGGTTCAGCTGTTTTAGTAACTATACCAGACACTAAAACCAAAAGTATACGAAGTTTTACAGTAACTAGTCCTTACTATGAAATTTACAAGAAATATGCAAATCTCCGCCCTTCAGATGCATATAATCCATGGTTCTTCATTAATTATCAAAAAGGAAAATGTACCGGCAACAGAATAGGCGTGAATAAACTTGGAGGAATGGGAAAAGAGATTGCTAAATATTTAAAATTGCCAAACCCTGAATTATACACCGGACACTGCTTTCGTCGATCTTCAGCAACAATTCTTGTGGATGGTGGTGCTGACATAACTAGTTTAAAGTGTCATGGTGACTGGAGGTCCACGGCAGTAGCCCAGGGATTTATCGATAATTCGGAACAAAATGTGTTCGACATAGGTAATAATATTGCAAATGCAATACAGTGCATTTCAAACATACCATCAACTCCATCAGGAATAAAAAAATCTTGAGGTGCCATCTACTTCGACAATAGAAAATCAATATGTAACTCACAAAATAGCAAGTTTGCACTCGTTTGCAAAAACCGCCTTCGGCTTGTGTCCCAAACTTTCAAACCCATGCAAAATGTGCATCATTTGGTGTTCGTTACATAAGTTAATATTATTTAAGAAACTTGCATTGAACAGACTTTTTTCAGGTGTGACTGGCTCAATTGATACATTTTGTAATGTATCGGCATCCACTAGTTCCCTACAAGAGATTTCAAATACTTCTTCTCAACTGTGGGCACTTGATAATACTGTTACTGAGATTTCAGCATGTACTAAACCTTCTAATAGTGATCAAGGTAATGAACAATGTATTGTAATTTTAAGAATTTCTTTACTTTTCCCAACACCTGTCTTTCGCTACCTATCTTCTGTACATTTAAAATTGCACAGTCTACAGATAAGTAGTCTTTGTAGGTAGGTACCTTTCTTTTCTATCAATTCAGCTTGAAGTTCCAGCATGGCTCTTGTCGAAATGACAATACCTGTTTGAGATGATTTCCAATTTTTTTTATAGCCTACTTCAATATCGGTACATATTTTGATGAATTCTTCCAAAAATTCTTCCATTTTCATTATAGATATCATTCTTAAATTTGCGTATTGCTGCAGATGGAAGTCATGAAGTGAAACTATTTTTCCACCCGTTCTAAAAACCATGTTGTCAAATATTCTGGCTTATCTGCTACAGCTTAATAAAAAAAATTTAGTCAGTGAAGCAAATGAGAAACTAGGATTCACATATACAAAAAGTTGTACATATATCTTCCAAAAAAAAGGGCCCCATAGTCAATGCAAGATTTTTTCAATAAAAAAAAAGCTAGTGTTCAGATATTTGAATAATACTAATATGAAAAAAGTGAACCTAAAGATGTAATACATAAGAATATTAGTATCAATTAAAGTTAACTAAAATAAAACTCAATCCACACCTCACATAAACAAGAATATTTTGTGGGTTTACAATTTTCTGTTTACATTCTAACAACCCTATCTTTTCTTCTTGATGGGTCTGTGGAAAAAAGTTCCATTAAGAAACCTTTTTGTGCAGAATTAGAAGAATTTACTGCTTCACAACCAGGTATTATAGAAATGTGTTTGATTTAATTCAATAGAAATTATGGTAGAAGTGTTGAGAAAGTATCCAGTATAAATAAGAAACTCTCATGTGTCGATTCTTTATATTTATAGAGGACAAATAAAGAATTTTTTGATTTGATATCATGGTTTAAGAGAACTCAAATACTTATAATTGAGAGCAAATATTTATACGATAACTTTGCCAAAATCCGATAATTTTGCGTTAAAGATTCATCATCACAGTAATGTTCTGCAATTCTGTAGGGAAGGAATCTTGATCTCCCTAACTAATACTTCAATCAACCACGTAGTGGCGCCACTAGTGGCCCTATTTAGGAGTGGCTGTCATTTCAGCCGCCATTTTCAGTCTAAGTTCTTTTGTTTACTCTCCTCGTTTACATGATTTTTGGCTTTTATTCAAAATAGAAGGACCTTTTTAGTGATAAAGTGAAAAAATTTCACGGTATGGTTATTTGTTAATGATAATTTTGACCTGGTATCCTTTTGCTATCGCTATCAAACTGTTTTGTTTTTTGGATAACCCCAAAATCTTCGGTTTTTTTATCCATTATATGATATCGAAGCCGAAATTTCGATGAAATAAGAGTGTATCCATATTTTTTTTTTAAAGATAAAACACATTTTCATAATGCCTGGTTGTTCTGCATTGAATTGTACCAATTCGTCCGAAAAAGGTTTTTTGATGAAAATTTTTCCCAGAGACCCAAAACGAAGAATAGAATGGGTTATTAATATGAATAGGGGCAATTGGAATCCCACACAATATGCCTGTTTATGTGAGGTATGTATTGAGTATTGATTATTTTAGTTTACTTTGATACTAATATTCTTATGTATGTAGGTTCACTTTGCTCCAGAAATGTGGGAAAAAACACGTGTTGATGGCAAGAGAAAATTGAAGTCACATGCTATTCCAACAATATTTTCATCGACAATACTACCACATCAAAGAAAATTTGTTTCTTTGAAACAACCTAGCTTTGCAATTGGTATGTGATTAACAATAATAATGTATTGTCATCCTCTGAATGATTGCAATAACATATCTGTTTGTTTTTCCGATGCAATTGACAACGAAAATCGATATAAAGATCCAGATATCGGAGACCCTTTGGAGCCAGAAAATATAGAGAAAATAATAAACACCGAAATTGATGAACCTGCCTTCCAAGAGGATGAAGCCACCCTAGTTCAACCACCTCAAATGGTGAGTAAAAACTTGTTATTTCTTATTTCATGAAATCAATCCATTAAATGAAAAATTAATATCATTCATTCAAATTATTATTATTTTTGTTTAAAAACTATTGTGTGAGCTTAGTTCCTTTTACCAGCAGATTTTGCTGCTTAAAAGACAGGAATAAATGAATAAATGAAAAAAATAAATTTATTGTGTGGTATTCCCCTGAAACAAGCGCGCTAAATCAATTAAAATGAAATTAATTTAAAAAAATCACTACCATAGTCAAATACTCTTAATTTTTAGATCATTCTGCCAGATCAAAGTGCTTCTACAATTCATAGTTCAAACACAGTCCTCCAAGCTGTGAAAACATTACAAGTTCCCAAGCAGTCTTCAACTCCGAATGATTCATGGTTCAAGAACGCTGCCACAGCAATTTTAAGGATCAACACGAATTTATCCTACTCAGTGATTCGACTGGAAAAGGAACAATCCAGCGCCAGCAACGCTAAAGAACATGAAGTCTTCAACAAGCTACAAGAGATCTTGAACAGTTCCATCAATTCCATGATCCAGATCAGGAAGAATTTGAGAGCAGAATTCATTTCGAGCATCAACTCCACTAAGTTTTTTCCAAAGACAGCCTCCGATACGGGAACCGCTAATTCTGGTCAAAAAAGAAAACTTCCTGAGTCTTCTCAAAATCCAGCAAAGAGATTGAGGATTCAAAATTCACCTGCACCAATCAGAATTGTCCTAAGCAACAGTACTGGGACAACATCTCATACTATCCCAGCAACATCTCATACTATCCCAGCAACATCACATACTATCCCAGCAACATCTCATACTATCCCAGCAATATATCATACTATCCCAGCAACATATCGAACTATCCCAGCAACATTTCATACTATCCCAGCAACATATCATACTATCCCAGTAACATATCGTACTATTCCAGCAACATCTCATACTATCACATCAAAACCTCATACTGCATCTAAAGGTTATTTGAAAGTGAAAAGTTTTGGACAGCTACAAACGGATTCTTTTCCTGACATAAGTGTGCCAGAAGTAGTGAATAATACAGAAAAAGATCCTCTCGAAGATGATGAAAATATAGCTGAAGACAAAAGTGAAAATAGCAAAGATGATGTTTATGAACCAGAAAAACCTTTAACGGAAATTATTGCTGATATGGTTACAAATGGAGTGGAACAAATTTATCCAATAGAGGAGACATTGCAAATAAAACAAGAAGATTGTGAATATACAGAAAATAGTGATGAAAGTGAGGACATAAATGATATAAAGATAGAGCACATCGAAATTCCATGGGATGGTATAAGTGAAGGAAATAATAGTGAACAAAACGGACATTTTACTAAGTGTAGTGAGAATTTCGTGAGTGACGTTGAAGTCAAATCAGAACCCGAAGAATATTTGTATAGGGTTGAAGATTGTTCTGTCCCAAGAAAGCTGTCTGAAGAAGGTTGAGAATAGTTATTTATAATACAAGTGCAGAAGGCATTGATATTCTTCCACCAGTTCAAAATTCAAAAACGAGCCACGAAGTGGCGAGTTTTGGAATGAACGAGTGGTAGAATGAGCCTTCTGTACGAGTATTATACATTATTTTCTCTAATTCATTGCATTTTCATTGAAATTAATGAAATATTTCCATAAATATTATTTAGTGATTTTTGCATTGAAAAATTTTGGTTGGCAGAACTGATTTCTTTAAGGCAATTTGATGAATTGACAGATAAAGCCATGGTGGAAAGTTCGGAGTACCAACATTTAATGATCAAATATAACCATGAAAACTGTGCGTTTCTGATATATTCTCGCACGATTTTGTTCTACAAGATGTGGAAGAATGAACGGAATAACCACAGAATTAGAGAAAAATAAGAAAATATATTTGTTGAAAATATTGGAAACTGTGGTTTTCCAAAATGAAAAAACGACTGAGAATGAATATTATATATATTTTGTTAATATTAAAAATTTATATGAATTTTATTATTAAAATGATGATGATAAAAATTTTTAAATAAATGCAGAATATTCTATTTCTATTAGACAGAACACAATTACAGATAGAGGAAGGTTTACTTACCTTGAAAATTTCATATCAATAGTACGAAAATTACAGAAAAAAAAATTTGGAGACTTTTTTATTTCAACTTAAAGAATTCAAACTAAAAATTATACTTATGTATGATTTTAATTTGTATTATGTTCAGTTTGGATAAAATTATGCAGTAAAAAACAAAATTTCGAAATAAATAGTAAAACGAAGAAATCCTTGAAATATAAATGTTGGATTACGTTTCTATTTTTATAATATATTTAAAGGGTTTTGAAGTCGTAGATTCCAAATCATCGATTCAAATCAGAAAAAAATTTCTGCACATTCAAAGCACAGTTTTTCCACAAAATGCGCAATATCTCAGTTTAGGGGCATGTAAAGTAGAATCCGACCGCAGTCGGATATTTATGGAAGTTTATTTATTTATTTATAGAAGTTTCCTCATGATA
The DNA here is from genome assembly GCF_914767665.1 of Harmonia axyridis. Lineage (NCBI taxonomy): Eukaryota > Metazoa > Arthropoda > Insecta > Coleoptera > Coccinellidae > Harmonia > Harmonia axyridis. Next base: position 41,266,197 of record NC_059505.1, read on the forward strand.
TCAAATTTTGAATCTCATGTTTTTTTGCAAAATCCCACTAAGCAAAAGATATAACAGCTTCAAGATTTTTCAGGAAACATCTTATATATATCTTCAATTATTCAACTTATATTGAGTCATACATGCATGTAACTTGGTATATACACAAAAAAATTGATTTTACCAAATTATATTCGTCTGAAGTACCCTTGTTTGAATAAATTATTTTTAAATATATGCACACAAATCATAGTGGAACACTTCCAAGGTGATCTAATGCATCAATGATTGAAGATTCATTATTATATCAAATTTTGAATTCGATCTAATTACAAACGTTTTTTTATAATGTATATTCAGAATATGCTATATGTCTTTTGGGTGGATGCGCTCAAATATAGCGCATGCACCAGCTAACATCACCAGAGACATCTAGGAAAAGCAGCTCGAATTTAGCTTTGTTAGTGAAGAATAGGTTTCAGGATTCTGGTCTTGGCTTAGAATAAGTTTAGTAAATTATGTATAGATGATTTGCAATCAAATTCTCTAAACTCTACTAAATTGAATTCTATTTAAAAACAGACACAACTTATGTGCCAACACTTCTGTATTATTATTTGGAAATTGAAAATAATTCACGTTTTGGTTTGTATTGCTTAATTTCGAAAATTTGTTACATACATATTTGTATGTTCTATTCGAATATAAAACATTCAAGATGATTCATCTAACATATCATTAGCAAGAATTCTTTTGTACTATTCTTTCTTCAGGTTTTAATTTGACTAAATCCTCCATTGCGGCCCACATGTCCTTGCAATATTTTTGGTCATTGAAGATCCAAGGTTTGTCCCCAACGGAAGAAAGTACAAAATGTAATCCATTAGTTCTTCGAGGATTATTTTTGGTAATTACACATAAAAAATCAGCAGCCACATCGAGAGCATCCTATAAAATAATTCAATTAATATTTTCAATTGTATATGTATATGTAGAAGTTTACGATTTAGACATAAAAGCGCATCCACCATGGCATAATTAAAATAGTGCATCCACCATATAATTTATCAAAATACCTTAGCAGTGAGTACAACACATGCTATTGCCATTTTTACAATAGCACTATCGAAGTCTTCCACATTTTTTAATATTGGAGTTTTCACAACATATGGCTCCACTGAATTGACAGTTATTCCATATCGCTCCAACTTTTTGGCAAACTCTTGAGCTACTAATATGTTGCATGCCTTGGAATTACAATACAACCTTTCTCGATATATATCATTCATCTCAAAATCCGTTTTATTTAGGTTTTTGAGTTTGAGATTATGAATAACTGCCGCCATAGAACTTGTGAATAATACTCTGGCAGATCCTGATTTTTTTAAAGGCTCTGTAAATAATGACTAGAAATCTACCCTAATTTACTGAATATTAAGATTTTTTCTTACCAATTAAAAGATGGGTGAGTAAGAAAGCTCCGAAGACGTTAACTTGCATGAGGTAATTTAAACCATCTTCCGAAACTGTTTTCTTTGTTACTCCAATACCTGCATTATTTATCAGAATGTCAATTTTATCTTCTTTCTTGCATATTTCGGAAGCAAAGTTCCTCACAGAACGTAGTGAGGAGAGATCTATATGACAGAAAGTAATATCTTTGTTGCCAGTGGTCTCTATTATTTTATCTTCAGTTTTTTGATTAACACAATCTGCCAAAATAACTTTACAACCTCTTGAGGCCAAAGTGACAGCTGTAGCATAGCCAATACCTGGAAAATAGGTCAATTATTAATACATCTATTTGAATTTTACACTATTACAACAATTTCTCAGCTTTCTACAGATCGATTGGGCCAATTTTTTAATTTCGATAGTTACAAAGAGAAAATCACAAGCATTAGGCTGTAAAAAGCGGTTTAAAAACTACGTCATTACTAAAAATGGAAAGATCCGCGCAACGCATTGAAATTTTCAAAAGTGACAAGTTAGAGATGTGAAGAATCGAAACCGTGTGTGTCGCTCAAGAAAAACTGAGAATAATAGGCCAATTGAAAAATCCCCGGTCTACCATAGTAAAACGCATTTTTTTGGCAAAATTCGATTTTATTATTCAACATAGTTGCCTTAGAGGGGGATACAGCGAGTATAGCGTTCTTCCAACTTTTATATACCATTTTTGTTGTACGATTTGTCTTTCGCTTCACAATAGGCCTCAGTTTCGGCGACTACTACCTCATTGGCGCTAAATTTCTTTCCAGCGAGCATTCTTTTGAGGTCTGAGAACAGGAAAAAGTCGCTGGGGGCCAGATCTGGCGAATACGGTGATGCAGAAGCAATTCGAAGCCCAATTCATGCAATTTTGCCATTGTTTTCATTGATTTGTGACACGGCGCATTGTCTTGATGAAACAGCACCTTTTTTTCTTCAAATGGGGCCGTTTTTTAACGATTTCATCCTTTAAACAATCATATAACGCTATATAATAATCGCTGTGAATGGTTTGGCCCTTTTGGAGGTAATCAATGAATATTATACCTTGCGCATCTCAGAATACTGATGCCATAACCTTGCCAGCTAACTGTTGTGTTTTTCCTCGCTTTGGATTCGGTTCATCTTGTGCAGTCCACTCAGCTGACTGTCTATTGGACTCCGGAGTGAAATAATGTAGCCATGTTTCATCCATTGTCACATATCGACGCAAACACTGCTCAGAATCATTAACACGTTGTTGCTTTTGATCGATTGTGAGCTCGCGCGAGTTTTGGTCTGGTGGTTGAACAGTAATTTTTCAGAAACTCGAGAACGAATTAAGATATCCGTGTTCTGCTTCCTGCTAACTTAATATTTCGAAAAAAATAGATCTGGGGTTTTTTAAGTTTTTTCATATAGTTCTCGAGATGCTTTCAGTGAGCATTTAATTCGGGACACACTGTACATGGCTTGTGATACTAATGTTTAATGAAAAACGAATGAAATGAGTATTGCTTTTTATCCTGTACATATTCAAATGAAATGGATCTGTATTTTTTTCACATTCTGTTCAAGATTATCCTATTTGTAGCAAATTTTCAATGTTGATAAGTGAAAGTAATGAATTACCTGAACTAGATCCAGTCACAATTGCTGTTTTCCCAACTAAACATTTCACAGACACATTTTGTTTTTTCCAAATAATAACATACAGTCTCTTCACAAAATACAACAAAATACAATACAACTGATCGAACGTATAATAGATCATGACCGAATGTTTATTACAACTGCAAACAACTCAATGTTACGAATTAATGGTTAAGAATCATTACTTATCTTTCAGAGATGATCAAAACAACTCAGATCAACTTACGTAAGCTGCTTTAATTTGAAATTATTTGTTATTAGGTGTTCTCGTACTAACTTTCACCTGTTCAATATGATATAATGATATTTTCGAGGTATGGAGAAAGAATTTGCGAATACGATGCAATGACTCCAATTCTAAGATAGTAGGTATTTCATCACAATTCTGAATTACACCAAAATGTTGTATTAAAAATTTCTCAATAAATGGGGGAGAAAAATAATATTGATAACTATTTCATTTTAAACTAAATTAATCTAATATAATATAAAATAATAGTAAAATTAATTATACAGGGTGTTTCAAGTTCGACGGCCTATTAGACGTTTCTGGAGAATAGGGCCGATTTGAAATCTGAAAATTCGGAATATGACATTGTTCATGATGCCTTATTCAGCAAAAAAATTAAAAAAAAAACTTTTTTTTTCATTTTATGTCTTAGATATTATCAAAATTTCCATTTTCAATTACTTTTTCCTAAAATTATTGCGTTAGTCCTTGTAATTTTCAAAATATCAAGGAAAAACCGAAAAAAACAGAGAATTTCCATAGTCACTATTACGTGAATTATTTTTACTTTGAATATCCTATGCGTAGACTCAATTCACTTTCTCAAACTAGAATAATGTAGGAATATCGTGCATATCTTGAATTTGAAAAATTTCATCACAGGGTGTTTCAAATATTGTGCCAAAAATTGTGAACAAAATTTGATTATAACTTTCGATTTTCAAATTAGAACCCTATTTTTTTGTCATTTCGTTGGATTCTACGGTAAAAAATAAGGGTAGTGTCCAAACATGATTATGCTCCCAAATTCAATAATTCAAGAGTTATTCGAGATTTTATGAATTTATGTTATACGTAGGGTCAATTTCATTTTTTTAGGCAACTAAAAAAATATCCGTTACTATAAAATACTAAAAAAGTAGATTATATTTATTTGAATTCACACTTATACAAAAAACTTCTTACAGATTAGTTATAACGATCTAAGAACTAATTTTTTCTTTAGGTTTCAGTCCCACTATTTCCTCCATTTTACACCAGATGTCTTCGCAAAACTGACTGTTTTTGAGAATTGTGGGTTTTCTTGCAATGCTCGATAAAACATAGTTTTGGCCTGTTGATTCCTCTTCATCTTTTTCTGTGATTACGTGTAGGTAATGGTTAGCAACATCTTGAACATTCTGTAATTTAAATTCGATTCTTTAGTGTTTTCGAATGTGGTAAAACGATGTGAAAAAATTCGATACGAAATATCGTCATCCAAACATTTTTGTTCAAAAACCCATTTGGCAATTGTTCTACGCACTTCATGATCGGCTGTCTTTAGTTTTTGTGGGTGTTTTTTTAGAACTATAGAACTTTAAATTGCAATAAAACAACGATGGATTATTCGATTGACATGAATTTTATTTATCCGCAAGATAATCTTGTGGCATTACATTTTAAATATGATTTCTGGCATATGACCGCCACGGCTGGCTCGGATGTAGTCCAATCTGGACGTCCAATTTTCGATGACTTTTTCCAACATTTGTGGCCGTATATCGGCAATAACACGGCGAATGTTGTCTTCCAAATGGTCAAGGGTTTGTGGCTTATCCGCATAGACCAATGACTTTACATAGCCCCACAGAAAGTAGTCTAGCGGTGTTAAATCACAAGATCTTGGAGGCCAATTCACAGGTCCAAAATGTGAAATTAGGCGGTCACCAAACGTGTCTTTCAATAAATCCATTGTGGCACGAGCTGTGTGACATGTTGCGCCGTCTTGTTGGAACCACAGCTCCTGGACATCATGGTTGTTCAATTCAGGAATGAAAAAGTTAGTAATCATGGCTCTATACCGATCACCATTGACTGTAACGTTCTGGCCATCATCGTTTTTGAAGAATTACGGACCAATGATTCCACCAGCCCATAAAGCGCACTAAACAGTCAGTTTTTCTGGATGTAACGGTGTTTCGGAATACACTTGAGGATTAGCTTCACTCCAAATGCGGCAGTTTTGTTGACGTAGCCATTCAACCAGAAGTGCGCTTCATCGCTAAACAAAATAAAATGGACGTAGTGCGCGATACGTATTCCGCACAGAACCATTATTTTCGAAATAAAATTGCACTATTTGCAAGCGTTGTTCAGGCGTGAGTCTATTCATGATGAATTGCCAAACCAAACTGAGAATAAATCACTTGACAGATGTTAAATCGGACGCCATATTGAACAGTAATGCCAACTTAAAGTTATATATCTCGAAAAAAAACTTCCTTTACCTACCTAAATGGAGTGAAACACATTACAACAATAAGAATGAAAGAAGGTTGAAGATTTTTACCTGATGGAATATATTCAAAAGGAGAGCCAACCCTGAAGATACCAACACATTGTTGAAGTATTTCATGGTTTGGAATATTTGAGTCTTCACACCAATAGGATCAATGGCATTCGCAATTATACCATGTTTCTTCAATTTTCTATTGAACTCTTGTGCTGCTAATATGCAGCAAACTTTCGAATTGCTGTACAATATTGTTCTGTAATGGTCGTCCATATTATAATTAGTTATATTGAGGGTATCCAAATTCAGGTTATGGGTGTTAACGAAAATGGAGCTTACGAATAAAACTCTGGCTGATTTCGCTTTTTTTAGGAGATCTGAAAAAATATGTTTGAGAATACATCAACAAAATTACTGAAATATTTCGAAATGAAAAATTTCATCTGAAAAAGTTTAGGGTTTTCCAATACGCTCTATTAGTGATGACTTCACACACCGTTCTCCTGTCAGTGTTCGGAATCCAAACAAACAAATTGTCATTCAAATTAGTACGTTGTCGTTGAAGAAATTGGCTTATTTTGATAAATAAGATTATTTAAGGAACGATTTTACTATTAATTGATAGACAGAAGGAACGAGATTAATGCCAATAAGTTCGAACTTGAAGTTCAACTAATAAACACGGCTTTTTACAAAATCTGGGGATTGATACAGGATTCAAACGTACTGGTATTAACCTCGTCTCTTCTGTCTATCAATTAATACTGAAATCGTTCCTCAAATACTCTTATTTATAAAAATAAGCCAATTCCTTCAACGACACCGTACTAATTTGAATGACAATTTATTTGTTTGGATTCCGAACATTGACAGGAGAACCAAAAATGGCGATGTGTGACGTCACACTAATAGAGCGTATAAGAGGTTCCATTTTGGATAGCCCGCTATTTAGCAACTGTCACTTTTGAAGCTGTCATTCTTTGACATTTGACAAGCAAAAACTACGCCATTATATGGAATGGAACGATACATGCTTCAACAATGCACTGACATTTTTAAAACTCACTACAAAAATGTTGAAAATTTTACACAGTTCGAGAAGAACCTTCTCGGCTGGCAATGGTGAAACTGGTGGAAAAAAGTGAGCCATCATATCGTTTTCCATCGATAATGGCATACCTTTCTCTATTCAATACGAAAACATAACATAAACTACCCAATAAAAGATGAGTCAACAAAAAAGCTCCAAAAATGTTGACTTGCATAATGTAGTTCAAACCATCTTCTGATACCAATTTTTTTGTTACACCAATTCCAGCGTTATTTATCAATATGTCAATTTTGTCTTCTGTCTTACAGATGTCAGCAGCAAAATCTCTAACAGACTGAAGAGATGACAGATCTAAATGTTTGTATACGATGTTTTTGTTTTCGGTATCAGAAATTATTTGATCTCTTGATAGTTCTCCATTTTGAGAATCAGCTATGATCACTTTGCAGCCCCTTGAAGCCAATGCTGTCGCTGTAGCGAATCCAATACCTGAAAATATGAATCGATCTATAGGTTAGATTTGAAATAATTCTGCTCGGTCGATATGAAAATTTTTATGCAAAATTTATTATTGTTTACTTTGGAATTCTATCCTTAATAATTTTGGTGGTATAGAATTTTGGATGCTCTGAATGTTTTTTAAAGATCATCTAATTTTGCCAATTAACGTTCTTAAATAATTATTAGGCAACGAATGGAACCATAGAGTAATAAACAAAGATAGAGGAAGTACACGCAATTTTTACATGTCCCCAACAAGGTTAGATTACGTTATCGGATTGTGATATATTTTCAAATCCACAATTTTATTATATCATTATGAATGTATATTATATTGAATGAAATTTATTTATTAGAGTGATTCCCGATTAAATATGCAAATTTTTTTATCTGGAATCCGATATTTTTCCTAATTCTCGAATTTATAATAAGCAGAATATTTATTAGTTTCTGTATCAACCTGCTGAAATCCTAGATTTGGCAACTTTTGCTCTACTAGTGTCATCGGTTGTTTCACGTCGTTTGGCGCTCTTGAAGTTTGTTTTTTGATATATTTAGGTATTTATTTCAATATATTTTGAGTAAATATGAAACTTTGATTCACAATGGGACATAAGATGTGCATTCTTTATGGAGAAACTCGCGAATTGAGTGAAATATCTTATCACTAATATGTTTTCATTTCCGAGCGCTTCTTGTCAAATTTGATATTGTTGGGGACAAAATTTGCTTACTGAAAATGACATATGCTCCCTCTATCTATGTTTATTACTCTGAGCCAGTAACTGAAAGATTTCCATAAAATACCTATCATACAAATTAAAATTTTATTTTACGAAGTTTATAGTAAATTCATTTCAATACTTTAGACTCGACGAAATTTTTCAGATAGTAAATTAGGTCATTTCATTTCAATTTATTTCAAATGAATTTATTTGAATTTATTCTCTATGAACAGCCCTATCATTCTTGGGAATTTATTTAGGAAAAAAATTTAAATAAAGCCTAACATACCTCTATTTCCACCGGTCACAATAGCTGTTTTTCCAACCAAGCATTTCGTCGATATGGGAATTTTTCTAAATGGGATATTTTCGATTAACCTGCTAAAGACGTATAAAAACAAATTAACTATTTGTATGAGGGGAATCATAGCGCTTTGGAGACAAACTAACCAAGCAAGCAATCTCTAAGGATAATGATATTTTTATGGGAAGGTTTAAATATATTTTGCAATTACCTATGTGTTTACAATTAATGATCAAGGATGGAGATTTGGTATTATTGACATATATCGTCATTTAGTTGTCCATGATGTTGATAAAAAGCCATTGTTCGGTTCAATTAAAATGATATCAATTTTGGGAGTAGGACAAGGACCGATAATGAGAAGAGTAACAATAAATAACGGGTGTTTTTTTTCGAGGTATATAACTTTAAGTTGGCATTACTATTCAAGATGGCGAAGGAATTAACAGCTGTCAAGTGATTTATTCTCAGTTTGGTTTGGCAATTCATCATGAATAGACTCACGCCTGAACAACGCTTGCAAATAATACAATTTTGTTTCGAAAATAATGGTTCTGTGCGGAATACGTATCGGGCACTACGTCCATTTTATTTTGTTTAGTGATGAAGCGCACTTCTGGTTGAATGGTTACGTCAACAAAAAAAAACTGCCGCATTTGGAGTGAAGCTAATCCTCAAGTGTATGTGTCGAAACACCGTTAACAGACCAACTGACTGTTTGGTGCGCTTTATGGGCTGGTGGACTCATTGGTCCGTACTTCTTCAAAAACGATGATGGCCAAAACGTTACAGTCAATGGTGATCGGTATAGAGCCATGATTACTAACTTTTTCATCCCTGAATTGAACAACCATGATGTCCAGGAGCAACAAGACGGCGCAACATGTCACACAGCTCGTGCCACAATCGATTTATTGAAAGACACGTTTGGTGACCACCTAATTTCACGTTTTGGATCTTGTGATTTAACACCGCTAGAATATTTTCTGTGGGGCTATGTAAAGTCATTGATCTATGCGGATAAGACACGATCCCTTGACCATTTGGAAGACAACATTCGCCGTGTTATTGCCGATATACGGCCACAAATGCTGGAAAAAGGCATCGAAAATTGGACGTCCATATTGGACTACATCCGAGCCAGCCGTGGCGGTCATATGCCAGAAATCATATTTAAAATGTAATGCCACAAGATTATCTTGCGGATGAATAAAATTCATGTCAATCGAATAATCCATCGTTGTTTGATTGCAATTTAAAGTTCGATAGCTCTAAAAAAACACCCTTTATTTTGTAGGCGAACATTTCCAATTTCGTCAATTTATCAACGTGCAATTTTATGTTTCTCTGAATGATATAAATTCTGTATGAACCAATTCGTTAGCAATCCGGAATTATTCTGTACTCTCCAAGGGCGCAATTGGAGCATGAATGATGGAGTTCCCAAAAGTTGCTGACGTCAGAGCCTTTTTTTTATGATTGACGTGATTACATGAAATTTAGCATTAAGTTTTAAAGAGTTATTTTATGAAGGATTATCCATTTTGTGGTTCTGGAAGTGAACATAAATGAAACACACTTTTATGTAGAATATCAATCCAATTTTTATTTCAATATAATACTGGATATTTGGCATTATTTGTGGAATAACTGGCCAATGAAAAGTCCCCAGTCCACACTAACACAATTTTTTGGCAAAATTCGACTTCATTATTCAACATAATTGCCTCCAAGGGCGATACAGCGATTATAGCGATCTTCCAACTTTTTGATACCATTTTTCTAGTACGATTTGTCTTTCGCTTCAAAATAGGTCACAGTTTCAGCGATTATTTCTTCATTGGCGCTGAATTTCTTTCGAGCGAGCATTCTTTTGAAGTCTGAGAATAGGAAAAAGTCGACGGGGGCCAGATCTGACGAATACGGTGGATGCAGATCCAATTCATGAAATTTTGCCATTGTTTTAATTGATTTGTGACACGTGCATCAAATGGGGCCGTTTTTTAACGGTTTCGTAACTTAAACGATCCAATAACGCTAAATAATAATCGCTGTGGATAGTCTGGCTCTTTTGGAGGTAAGCATCCCAGAATACTGATGCCTTAACCTTGCCAGCTGACTGTTGTGTTTTTCCTCGCTTTGGATTCGGTTCATCGTGTGCAGTTCACTCAGATGACAGTCGATTGGACTCCGGAGTGAAATAATGAAGCCATGTTTCATCCATTGTCACATATCGTCGCAAAAATTCAGGTTTATTGCACTTAAACAGCTTCAAACACTGCTCAGAATCATTAACACGTTGTTGCTTTTGATCGATTGTGAGCTCGCGCGGCACCTATTTTGCACACAGTTTCCTCATGTACAAATATTCGTGAATGATATGATGTACACGTTCAGATGATATCTTCACAATGTCTGCTATCTCGATCAACTTCACTTCACGGTCATTCATAATTATTTCGTGAACTTTTTTGATTTTTTCGTCGGTGACAGCCTTTTTTGGGCGTCCACTGCGTTCGCCGTCTTCGTTGCTCATTTCACCACGTCTTAACTTAGTATATCAATCAAAGATGGTTGATTTTTCTGGTGCAGATCCCGGAAACTCTTCATCAAGCCAAGATTTTGCTCCAACTGTATTTTTTCCTTTTAAAAAGCAATATTTTATCAGCACACGAATTTCTTTTTTTCCATCTTTTCTCAAATAACAAAAGTAGCTACACTCACAACGCAATATCTCACGAACTAATGGTCGGACTGCTGTCAAATTTTGACACGTATTGTTTGAAGGTTGGTACTAACTAAAAATCATATGGATTTAATACTAGCACCGCCATCTGTGCATCAGACCGGGTACTTTTCAATTGGCCTAATACAACATCATTTGAATGTCCTTTGCATCATGTCTTACAGAAGCGATCCTTGCATTGGCGTACCCAGACATAAGCCTTGGGGGGATAAAGAAAAAAAAATCAAAATTTCCCTTTTTTGAAGAAGTACTCCAAAGAAGTTTGCTTACTCATAATAAGATTGTGATATATAAGGTTGTTACATATAATTGATATTCCTCCGTGGGGGATATATCCCCAGGATATATTAAAAAAAACCTGACAACGTGAAGAATTTGCAATACTTTTATTGAGACTACCATAGAGGGCACTGACACAAGTCAATCCCTATCTTCAATCCTGTTGTACCTCACAACTCTACATATACCATCCATGCCAGCGCAGACTATGCTCGAAAGCGTACTATCTATTGTTTTGACCGTATCTCGAACAATCACAGCAAAATCCATTCTCCTTTCTACCAAATTGTAAACCTCAAATCTGCCAGTTCCACTGCCGCCACAGAGAATCACAGAACCATCTTTACCGCCATTGAAGAATCTGACGCATTCGTAGAACTCTGCATCTAAGCTCGATGCTCTGTTGGAAGGTACCAGGTTTTCTATGTGGTTACCACTTGTAATGTCCCACAGGTCCATGCTCTTCGATGCTCGCCAAGATCCAGTGAGTAGCACGTTTCCCTGAATTTGAGATGAAAAGAGCTTTTAGCTATAAGTTCTATGTTTCCACAGAAAAAAAAAAACTGTTTGAATTTTTCTAGGTTAGTACCCTGAATATGCTGATATTACACAACTTTTTTTTTATATAATTTCGTACAATTAAGTGGAAAAATTCATGGATAATCACATTATTTCTAATTTTTTTTTCGAGATCTTTCTTCTTCTTTTTTCTTTTTTATAGCCTATAGAACAGTGACTTAATAAAACACAGAGACGACAATACGATCAAATTGAGTCTAAAAATGGTGAATGAAGGGGGTCTCAACCATAGAACTTAAGCCTGATGGATTTGTATATAAAGGGTGTTTTTTTCGAGGTATATAACTTTAAGTTGGCATTGCTGTTCAAGATGGCGACCGACTTAACAGCTGTCAAGTGATTTATTCTCAGTTTGGTTTGGCAATTCATCATGAAGAGACTCACGCCTGAGGAATGCTTGCAAATAGAGAAATTTTATTTCGAAAATAATGGTTCTGTGCGGAATACGTATCGCGCACTACGTCCATTTTATTTTGTTTAGCGATGAAGCGCACTTCTGGTTGAATGGCTACGTCAACAAACAAAACTGCCGCATTTGGAGTGAAGCTAATCCTCAAGTGTATGTCGAAATACCGTTACATCCAAAACTGACTGTTTGGTGCGCTTTATGGGCTGGTGGAATCATTGGTCCGTACTTCTTCAGAAACGATGATGGCCAGAACGTTACAGTCAATGGTGATCGGTATAGAGCCTTGATTTCTAACTTTTTCATTCCTGAATTGAACAACCATGATGTCCAGAAGCTGTGGTTCCAACAAGACGGCGCAACATGTCACACAGCTCGTGCCTCAATCGATTTATTGAAAGACACGTTTGGTGACCGCCTAATTTCACGTTTTGGACCTGTGAATTGGCCTCCAAGATCTTGTGATTTAACACCGCTGGACTACTCCTTGTGGGGCTATGTAAAGTCATTGGTCTATGCGGATAAGCCACAAACCCTTGACCATTTGGAAGACAACATTCGCCGTGTTATTGCCGATATACGGCCACAAATGTTGGAAAAAGTCATCGAAAATTGGACGCCCAGATTGGACTACATCCGAGCCAGCCGTGGCGGTCATTTGCCAGAAATCATATTTAAAATGTAATGCCACAAGATTATCTTGCGGATAAATAAAATTCATGTCAATCGAATAATCAAAAACGAGACTACTCGTGTCGCCACTGAGTTTTATTTAGTCACTGTAGCCTATTGGGATTCCATATAAAAATTTGAGTGTTTATTCAATTTTCAATTACCTGCAAATTCAAATAACGTTTAATTTACGTTAATTGTCCTTCAAAAATCAATTATTCGTAATTGATTGCAGTGTAATTGAGTTATATTGAAGCAAACGCATGTTTTTATTTTATTTTGTACAAGGCAATAAAATTGTATATTTTTTCGGTCAATACATATCAAGAGTTTTTGGTTACTTTGATAATAATCTGAACTATTCACCTTCCATTTTCGGAAGCGATGTTGATATAAAGTGTGTCACATGTTAAATAATTTTGAAATTGTGATTTCCATTGCAAAATAGCAATATGAAGTGTTTGATTATAAGAGGTTTCATTTTGAATATACGCTATCTGGGCAGCTGTCTTGAAACTGTCATCTTTAGACATTTGGCAGGTGAAATCTACGCCAGGTCTAAAAATGAAAGATGCACGCTTCAACAATGCATTGAAATTGTTGGAATTCAGAATAAAAATGGTGAAAATTTTGCATGCACAGTTCACAAAAATGAAGCATTTTTAGTGCCCCTATATTTCGAGTTCTAGCAAATTGATTTTGATAAGATTTGGTACTTAGGTTTACTTTGTAGCAAGATATTTTCATTTTACCCAGAGGTCTATAGCATCTCCACGTATATAGGGTCCTCGCATTGTTCTCACACATTTCAATCTTTGTCTGATGTCCCACATCTGGAAAAAAATCAAATAATATCAGAGTTATACTGCTGAAAGCTTTGTGTATTCATCTCTGCGAGACTTTTAACTCCTAAAAAAATGAAAAATGATTAAATTATTATCTAACTGACAAAGAAACTGCAACACCCAGAAGAAGCTGTTTAAATTTGAATTTTTTTTTGTAAAACATATACAATAATATAGTAAGGAGTAAATGATTGAATTTGGAGAATAAATCGTTTTTCATGTAAACAATTTTTGTTACTTAAATATTATAGTCGTTTTTTGCAAGTTTTTCAAATTTTACAACAAACCAGCTGTTCGAGGAGATCCAAAGTCGATGTTTTGTTGTTGTTGAAATGCCTAGAGTACGCGGAATTTATCGCCAGCTAAGTGAATTTCAAAGGGGTCGAATTATTGGTCTACGGGAGGCGAGGTTGTCATTTCGAGAAATCGCTAACCGTACGGACAGAAACCCAACTAGTGTTATGAGATGTTGTCAAGCGTGGTTTGATAATGCCTAAAATCGACGTCGAAGGGACACAAATGAAGTTCAAGATCGACGTCTAAGGCTTATGGCCATTAGAGACAGATTTGCGCCAACTCGATCTTTGGCTGATAGTGGTTAGGAGAACAAAGCCATCCTCTAACTGTTCAAACGATTTACCGCCGGATAAGGTCTTTTGGACTGCACCATCATCGACCCTATCTTGTGTTACCTCTGACCTCTGGTTGAGCATCGCCGGCAACGATTATAGTGGGACAGAGAACGACAACATTGGAATGTGGAATGGCATCAGGTCGTCATTTCTGATGAATCTCGATTCTCCTTGGGTGCACATGATGGCCGAAGAAGGGTTAGACGACGTCGGGGAGAAAGACGTGAATCTCAGTTTGATGTTGAGCGTCATGTACACTGGACAGTAGGCGTTATGGTATGGGATGCTATTGCACATGCAAGTATGTCACCTTTAATCTTTATTCGAGGTAACATGACAGCGCTGCCTTACCTTCAAGAAATAGTGGAGCCATATGTTCTCTCTTACCTTAACCGGCTCGAGAATCCAATATTTCAGCAAGATAATGCCCGACCTCATGTTGCCAGAGTTAGTTTGAACTTTTTTGAAGCGACCCATGTGAATCTTTTGCCATGGCCTCCCAGATCCCCCGATCTTTCGCTCATAAAGCATGTTTGGGACGTCAAGGGTAGAAGGCTTGGAAGTACAGGTAGCTTGGGACAGTATCCCTCAAGAAGATATAGACCATCTTATTGCATCAATGCCGATACTTGTTGGGGAGTGTATAGATAATCGCGGTGAACAAACACATTATTAACAAAATTATAAAAAAAAATTGTATACACTTCGTTTTTTCTCCAAATATACTCCTTGCTATACTATACATATATGTTTTACGAAAAAAATTAAAAATTTAAACAGCTCCTTCTGGGGGTTGCAGTTTCTTTATCAGTTAGTATATTATTGCGATTAATTAGTGAAAATCGGTAAGAATTTCATTGGGCCAATAGTCAATTAGTGTATTTACCTTGACATATCCATCTAATCCCCCAGAAAAGAAAATATTGGCGTTTTCAGGATCGAATTTAATGCAGTATATCCTTAGTTTGTGATATTTAGTGTCATCCGAATCCAAACGTCGTTTCCAAATTGGTATAGTGGCTGATACAACCTACAAATCATTAGTAAAACAAAAAGTGTCTTTCAGAATAATTAATAATTTTAACTCAAGTTTGCACCTTTTGGAATAATCAATCTTGGAACTATATTCTGTGACATGAAACACCAGAGCAACACCAAGAAGGCACTTAAATTTTTGAAGAAATTCGTCAGAAATGTTCAACTAGTTATGATACTTAATTTTGCTTCATTTTTTTTTAGAATCATACACACCCAGTTGCAGAAACGTTTATTAAAATTTAATGCTGTAGTTGCAAGTTTAATTGTCCATCAAACAAGAATTAACAACTTTTTCTGACTTTTAGAAATGTGTTCTAATGTTTATTGTTTTGGCGTAATGGAATCTTTAGAATATCATTTCAAATATTTAGTAATCTAACGGGTGTTTTTTTCGAGGTATATAACTTTAAGTTGGCATTACTTTTCAAGATGGCGACCGACTTAACAGCTGTCAAGTGATTTATTCTCAGTTTGGTTTGGCAATTTGTCGTGAATAGACTCACGCCTGAAGAACGGTTGCAAATAGTGAAATTTAATTTCGAAAATAATGGTTCTGTGCGGGATACGTATCGCGCACTACGTCCATTTTATTTTGTTTAGCGATGAAGCGCACTTCTGATTGAATGGCTACGTCAACAAACAAAACTGCCGCATTTGAAGTGAAGCTAATCCTCAAGTGTATGTCGAAATACCGTTACATCCAGAAAAACTGACTGTTTGGTGCGCTTTATGGGCTGGTGGAATCATTGGTCCGTACTTCTTCAAAAACGATGATGGCCAGAACGTTACAGTCAATGGTGATCGGTATAGGGCCATGATTACTAACTTTTTCATTCCTGAATTCAACAACCATGATGTCCAGGAGCTGTGGTTCCAAGAAGACGGCGCAACAAGTCACACAGCTCGTGCCACAATCGATTTATTGAAAGATACGTGTGGTGACCGCCTAATTTCACGTTTTGGAACTGTGGGCTTCCAAGATCTTGAGATTTAACACCGCTAGACTACTTTCTGTGGGGCTATGTAAAGTCATTGGTCTATGTGGATAAGCCACAAACCCTTGACCATTTGGAAGACAACATTCGCCGTGTTATTGCCGATATACGGCCACAAATTTCAGAAAAACTCATCGAAAATTGGACGTCCAGATTGGACTACATCCGAGCCAGCCGTGGCGGTCATATGCCAGAAATGATATTTAAAATGTAATGCCACAAGATTATCTTGCGGATAAATAAAATTCATGTCAATCGAATAATCCATCGTTGTTTTATTACAATTTGAAGTTGTATAGCTCTAAACAAACACCCTTTACAAGAGGAGTTTCCAATAAGAGGTCCCATTTTGATATTATGCATTTGCAGGTGATCGACCGGCTTGACTTCTTGTGCTTACTGAACTTAAAATGCTTTAAGATACTTGTAATGTCAATTGTGGAATGCCTAATTCCCCAAATAAACGAGGAATCGACAAATCTAACAATATTCTTGTTACAACAGCTCAAATTTTTCTAACAGCTTCACTATTGTCAGCCCACAAGGAGCTCTAATGTTGGGAACTGTGGCTCTAAAATTGTCACCATTTTTGAAGTGAATTTCCACAATTTCAGCGTATATAGTTCCATTATATGTAATAGAGTAGTTTTTGTTTGTCAAATCATACTATTCAAAATGCGACCTCTTATTGAATAACCCTTTATATTATAACATTTTTTTTTGACTTACATGGATGTATTAAGATTCTTTGACTTACTTTTCCAGTGTAAGCATCGTAAAGTCTCAACAAGGAATCTTTGCCACCACTTGCAATTCTTGTAGCAGACGAATTCACATCTATCGAATTGATCTGATTACCATTCTCTAGAATTTCAGAAAAAATAATGCACCTTTTTATAAAACTCACAGAGTTTTCACCTTTAGCAACAGTGTACTTGCATTTCTTGTCGGTATGTACAAGTTCTATATGTCCGGATAAGTCAGAATATAGCACTATATTTTCTATATTTGGTATGAATCTCACACAGGTCACTGCGTTGTTCATATCGTTGGTTTTGTTTGGTTTTTGAAGAACAGTTGATATTTCGCTTTGGGTTATAACTGACAGTCTTCGTAGCTTCAAAAAAAGATCATATTTCAAGATAGATAATTATATACAGCCTAGGCCAAAATATTTTAGGTTTTATAGAATATCCTGCAATTTGACTTCAGAAACAGGGCCACCCTGTACATTTGAACTCAATTGATTTATTAAGCTGGGACGTACTCACTTAGCTGACCATAATTATAACCTTGGTGTGGTTTGTTATCGATTACTTTTTTTATAAACCTTGGACTAATGCCATGTTAACGATAAGTTTTTCAACCAGTAGACAATCTAACATGAACTCTAATAAAAGTAATCAAGGCATCTACTTTCTTCTTGGAAGTCACACATCGTTTATTTTGTTGACTAATTGATTTCTTATCAAAATTTCCCTCTATACGTTAATATCTCGAATTGCAGTTGAACATACTCACTTGTACCTCTCCATTGTCAAGACCTATCGCTACAACTCTGCCTTTAGGGGATATGGCAACGCTGTTGATGCCATGTTTTCTGTCAGAGATCAACACTTTGCTCATTAGGGAAAACTTTTTTCTAATTGCTGGCAGGCGCACAATGTTCTCACCAACGTGAGTCCACTTGTTTTTGATCATAACAGTGAAATCTGATTTGTTGTCGTTATCAAAACTGATGCTGCTCACTATTGAACGGTACTTGACGTAATGATCTGAAATTTTTAATGGATGTGAATTTATGGTAATGGAAAATTCTAAAATATTTTGTTTGGTTGGTTATTTTTGAGTATGGCGTCTTCTTCTAGTGCCAGTTCTAGAGAAGATTGGCTACAACCTTGACAAATTTGTCTCTCTTTTGGGTGGTGTTAACCAACGTATCTTATATTCTTCAACCAGGAGTGTTGTCTCCTTTCTGGTTCTTTTTCTCCTCCATTTTGCCCTTTATGATTAACTGGTGTAATTGATACTGATCAACTCTCAACACTAACACCCATTAACACTGTATAGCACCCTCGTATTCGACACTCTGTCTGTCCAAGAAATGCTCAGCATTTTGCTAAAGATCCACATTTCAAATGCTTCGATTTGCCTTATGGTTGACAACTTCAGTGTCCCATATGAAAGAAGTTATGAGAATGTTACATTGTACAAAGATCTTGAGGTCTCTTGTGCTTCCTACTAGAGCTGCTTCTACCACTGCACCAACTACAGCTCGCCTAACAGTCCCAGAGCTCTAATAAACTTCAGTAGGAGGTAAGGAGGTCACATCATCAAACCTACAGTTTTCTTGTCAAAGCTATTTTTGCATCAGCTTGTTATGACCAAGCTATCAGGAGTTTATTTCTCCTGCATTCAGCATCTGTACTGACTGAGGTGCTTCTTAGACAGCAAAGCCCTTTTAGGAAGCCAGTAAGCAGGTGCTGTTTGTTCTAGTTGAGATCCTTCTGGATTTTGTAGTATTGAAATTCTGAAGAAACTAACTGATGCAATATTTCATGGGTTTTAATCTCAACTAAGTCCCAAGGAGAGAGAAGTACAAGTTATGATGAAATACTATTACCCTTGTCGGTATGATGTTCACCCCTTCTGTCTTTATGACCTCGCGAAACCATTTTAAAAAAAATTTGAAAAACTTTTTGAAAGCTCACATGAGTACGTCAATTGGGATCACTGAAGAAAAAAATCCATAAAAATAACGTCCATTGACAATCCTAGCAACCGACAAAACATTTATAGATTGTTTTGCGTTTTGAAAGTATTATATCGATTGGAAATATTTATCGAAACTAAAATTCGACAAATTTACTGTTCTTCCCAATATATGATGAGAAGAGGTTTTATTGGAACAGAGGTGAGAATTTAGTCTTCAATTTGACGATTTTTAAACCCTTCCTCTCATTTTTAAGGTATATGAAGATTCGTACGACAGTGACAGTTGTAGTTTGGATTTGGACCTATTAAATTTGAAGTGAGGAATTATTAGTTCTTAGTGATATACTTTTATCGAATCGACAACGTTGGAAATTTGTTGTTTTTTTTTAAGAATAAATTATCCTGGTGGTGGAGATTGTAACAAACATAAGAATACCGAAACTCTGAGAAGTCAATGTGTGAATAGAGATAGAGGTGACAATCCGTCCATAAGCAGTTCACAAATCCAGGTACCTAATTTCATCTTACGTCAATGATTTTTCGTTACATACTTGGTTCAATTTAAATGTTTTAATTTGTATTTTATACTTTGAATACTTGAAGTTAATGATTTCAATTAACAAAGAAAACAAGTTGAAGTTTTCAAACGTAAATTTGGAAACCAGGACATTTTTTTCCAGTATTGGTTTGATGTTTTTCAGCGCACGTTCTCTTCCACTTAGTCATAATTTTCATTTTTCGATTGCACTTGGATGTAAAATGATAATTTTAAGGCACTTTTAAGATTTCATGTTGATCGCCTAACCAGAACCATAGAAAATCCAAGTAGAATATCGAAAAATAATTTTCGTCTTCACAAAACTGACTAAATTGACATTAACGGTGTATACCAGTATACTATTATAAGTTATGCGATTTCCAAGAGTGCAATTTGTGCATGAATGGACGAGCTCTCAAAAGCTCTTGACTCAACGTTAGTATACCTTCCTAATTTCTTTCATGAGGAAATCAGAGACGACTTTTTCGCGCTAGATTTTTTTTGGTTCGGTTTCGATGAAGCCTGTATAGTGTTTCTTCCTTTCTATAGATAAGCCATCCATTGGAGAATTACAAATCTGGCCCACCATTACTGTTCAGAGAACCAAGAGGTTATTCCCAGTCTTCTAGGCCTTCTTGGGATTCCATAGTCGATAAGAGCAAGTCCACTGTTAGAATCTGCGAGGAGAGGATAGAAAAGAACGATTTTCTCTATCCCTCCAAGAAGAAGAGGTCCACTTGTTCGATTGATGTCGAATTTGAGAAGCCCGTATCGAAGCCCATGTAAGTTTCTTATAATTTTATATTTTCTTGTTTCCGATTTCGACTATTTTTGATATATGATATTTCCGGATTTTGTAGATCTAGATTCACCTATCGAGGTGCAGAAGAGGTTAGACAATTTCCTTTTAAGGAGACTGATAGTGGTAACCTGAAAGTCAAGTCTGATCAGGTAAGAGGACTCGAACACTTTCAAATTATATCTCAAAAAGTTATCGAATAAATATAATCTCATTTTGAAGATGTTTCGAAAGCAGAAAATTTGCTATGTGCACCAAACATCTATCTCTCATTCACTCTGATTTCTACTTCTGCATTTCCATCGAAAATGCTCAAGTAACACCTCTCTGCCTAGGTCGTTTACGAAACAGAAAAGTTGAGCATCCTAGTTGCAAAACCAGAAATAACAAAGGTAAGAATCTGTGGAGGTGGTACGACCACTCAACAATCTTCCAGCATGGCGGCCAAAACGGAAGAAGACTGCTCCAAATGCACCGCCATAGACACCATCATGAGCCAGGTGAGACAACATAAGCCCCCAAAAACCCTGTGTTAACTTGACCACTACTTTTAGGGAGGTCTAACAACCCTAGGCTCTCTGATAGGCAGCTCGCCAGTGAGAGCCAACAATGAAGCGGTGGAGTATAAGAGCAAGAGGACCAGCGAGATCCTGGACCCCGAACTGAACCTTGGCAGGCTGGGGTACAGTGGCGGCGATGGAATTAGTTGGGAAAAGGTTATGCTGCCGGAAAAGAAAAATCTTTACCTCGAATTGTACTCGAGGATTACTAATTATACGTGAGTTTGAGTGATAAGTCAATATAGAGAGCTACCACATTTCAAAGGGATTCGAAAAAGGTGTAAATCGCAAAAAAATATTTGCTGAACAGGTTTTACATTTAGGAAATTATATCGATGACTTAATCCACCATGATTTTCTTGAATGTGGGAGATGGTCTTGGCCAAATTATGCATATGAGTGTCGGCTCAAAATTTCAAACATTTTGACCAAATGATCTCTCAAATATCATCACCACTAAATATCAATTTTTCAGCAACGCCGACTGTAAAGTATACATAGACAACGAGGAGTTCAACTGCCATCTGCTGGTGCTCCAGTGCTACTCTGAACTGTTCGACGAGTACATAGCTGTAAAAAAAGTTGAACTTCCTTCCGTACGTTTAACCTTCTGCGAAGATAAACGAACCTCTCTAACGATCGATTCAATTTCAGGACAAATGCAGCGCAAGCTCCTTCGCCTTCATCTACGAATGGATGATAACTGGAGAGCCCTCCTACAAGGAGCTGAACAGGGATAATGTCCTGGACATCTTCATATCGGCCAAGTACCTGAAGATAAAAGGTAAGACAGTCACCATAACTTACACAACGATGAATTTGGCGTCTGAGAAAGATGTATTGAGTTTTAGAATACTTAATAATAGCTTGAAGTTGCTCAGAAGTGTGATTTTTAGACAAGCAAGTTCAGGAATTTGTTCAGTCCATTGAGAACTTATCACCTTTGAACCCACTATAACTTTTGGTGATCGGAAAATAAATCTGCTCTTTCTGATTTCTTGTACTCTGACTCATACCCGATGTGGGCGTTTTTCAGACCTCATGGAACAATGCTGGGCCTTCATAGACAACGTGGAGGTGTTTAGCGAAGACACCGCCTTCTTCTTGTACATGGACGCCAAGACCAAGGGCTACGAGGAGGTCCAGGAGCTGATGCTGCCCCGTATCCAAGGTTTCTTCCTGATGCTCGTCAGTTCTCAGGACTGGCTGGAACTGCAGATAGAGGACGTGAAGAACATGCTCCAGTCTAACTACATCTGCGTCAACTGGTAAGCAGTCTTCTGAAACTTCCGGTTGAGAGACAAGAACCTTTGAAAATCGTTCGACCCTTATACAAATCAAATTTGAAAATTCTTGACTCGATCTGACTACATTTATGAAATGAAGTTTATTGTGTTGGATCTGTTTTCCAAAAGCGAGATGGAAGTGTTCATGTCTGCAGTGCGTTGGTTGAAGCACGATTGGGAGAACAGGGACAAGTTTAAGTACGACGTCTTGTCCTGTGTACGTTTTGGCAACATCGCACCTTGGCAGTTGGTGGACATAAAGAGGAACCCCGAAAATCCAGACTTCATGGAGCTGGCCAAAGATCCGGTGATCTGCAAGATGATAGATGATGGCCTTGCGTAAGTTAAAGTACTGCTCTTATTAAAATTTAGATCAACAGGGAAAGGTAGTCGATGTGTTAGAAAGCTGCGCTCTGAACAGAGATCAGATTGATCTTTTTTTATACCCTGTATAATAATTTGCACCGGTCGATTGTCTTTACGTTCTGCATGGGTCAGACCTTCTTAACGTTTTGCATCGGTTAGATTCTGTTAACGTTTTGCATCAGTCAGATTCTCTTAACGTTTTGCATCGGTTGATTGTCTTGAAGTTCTGCATCGATCAGTTCCTTCTAACGTTTTACGTCGGTCAGATTTTCTGAACGTTTTGCATCGGCCAGATTTTCTGAACGTTTTGTATCGATCGATTGTCTTAAAGTTCTGCATCGGTCAGATCCTGTTAACAAGAAAACGTTTAAAATATTAGTAAATCTGACAGAGTCAGCCTAGACTAACACTTCGTGAGAATTGAAAACTGGCATTAACAGAAGTGTGCTCCTTCAGATGGACAGTTTTGAACATTTGTACATTATCTATTTCACCTTCTTTGCTCCTATTGCTATTCTGTTATGTTTCTTACAAACTCACAGATAAATTCAGGTCTAGCGCACTTAGTTAGTTTGGAACTTGCATATTTCGGTGTAGTGTCAGAACCTATTCAAGACCCTTTTTCATGTAGATGCTTCAGAGTTTCAAAATAAAAAATGCCTTAAATTCTCCTTACAGTTTCGTCATCATCAAATATTGGTACGGCCAAGAGAATGATGACTTCCAGCACTGGAACAGCGTTCTAGGGCTCCAAGAGCCCCCTGCCAGAAACTGGAGCGGCTCCGACAAGACCTACTTCACCTACAGGGAGTTCCTCATCTACCTGGACCAGTACAGGAGGAACCAGCTGATGGAGAAGAACAAACCAAGAATGATGATCGACAAGAAGGCGCAGCAGGAGATCAAGGTTTCCCCCGGAACGCCCAAAGAGCTGTCCCACGAGAAACTATCCGGCCAAGCTCCCACCATGGACGACTTCCTGAAGAAGAAATCCGTAAGTAACGCGAAACCACCGAAGAAGGTCAACAACGTGACCTCGTAGAGAGTTGGAATGTGTGTTTTCTTCAGCCGTGAAATTTCCAGTAGTTCATCGTCTTCACGTCGATTGTTTAAATCTTCATATTGTATTTACGTCTGCTATTGAGGTGATGACCTGTATATTTATACGTTTATGCTATATTCGAAGAGGAATATATTTGAATTAGAAGCTTCTGGTCTTTCTGTGGGTTTTTGGGGAGACACCACGAGTGCTCTGATTGTTAGCACTCTTTAAGTCTTTGGTGTAAGGCAGATTTCAGTCAAAGATATCTAGTCAAGAATAAAATTAGAGTAATGAAGTTTCTTTAATCTTTGATAACTTCTCTAATGATGAAATATCATCATTAGAGAAGACATCCCTTTACCTTCTACCTCTTCATAATATTGAAGAGGTGGAAGGAAAAGGGTTGTCCAATGAGAGGTTTCACTACGAATAGGCCACTATCTGGGCAGATGCTACTTTTGGTGACAAGTAACAAGAATAGTAACCGTGTTATTCACAATGATTAGAATAAATGAAAATTGTGACACTCTCTTCCACATTCTTCAAAAAGAGAAAGGAAAAAACGTTAACTATTAGTTTTTGGAAATATATTCAGGATTGAGAGACTAGGATGTCAATGCTTCAGTCGAGCATTGAGCTCTTATTCTCTATATTTATGTGGCTTGAGGTCACCTATATAGAAGTCCAAAAACCTATGACTGTCATTTTTGAGGCTATTTCGGCTTTTATCTCTTTAGTGAGGCCAAAAAGGATTTATACCTGGTGAGTCTTCCTACCAAAGACATACCCAATTCTAATTCCTTTCATTTTTACAGGGTGGTGTGTCAACTAGCGATGAGAAGTTTGTTGTGTAAGTGCATTTTGTAGTTTTCGTCATACGGGATGAAAGTTTTTGCATTGTAATATCAGATTATGATAACGTAATGAACTTTGATGCACTTACAATGCGAAACTTTCATCTCCAGTTGACTCCATCCCTCAATACCCTTATTGTAATGGCTGCTTTATTTTAAACTTCAAATCCATTCCATCAGTCCAATTTATCACTATTTTTTTCAATAAATCTGGCTGTATGGCGTCGATGGTCGCATAGATATATCGAGCAAATCGACTGAGGGCCTATCTATGATAATCCGTGAGCTTGAGATAATTAAAATATTCGGTGGCCACCAAGGTCCCCGGATTTAACATCATTAGTTTTTTCAACACTCTCAAATTGATAAATGTTGTTCTGACATCTAATACATTTTGGCGCTTTTCTCGATGTTGTCCACTACTGCAAATTTTCAACTTCCAGATCGATGAAGGAGGCATACCAGTGACAGAACCGCCAATAGAAATCCGCAAGGTACCCAAACTCGAGGCGGCTGTGAAGAAATGGACCAGGGGTCACATGACGGAACACGAAGCTGCACTTATAATCCAGCAGGCCTTCAAGCAGTACCTCAGGAGAAAAAAGAATGTTTTTTACGGGTTCTTCACTCAGAACACCAAAGATATACGTCTGCTCTTCACGGACTCGAAAAACGAGTTCTTCAGGCTAAATATGTAAGTAGGCGACGCGCCGTATAGATGGCGCCACGGGTGCTATATATTCCATTTCAATATTTCTTACTAGCGGATCCAGAGATATTCGATTTTCGTTTAGGTCATTTAGAAAATATGAAGGACAGCAAGTAATCGTCGCAAATTTGATTCCAATGGACTCCCATCGTTACGCTTGCAATTTTAAACAAATTCATACAGGATGATTCAAAATTCAGTATAAAGATCACAGGGTCGTATTTTTCAGTTCAAAGTGAGATAAACTATGATTGATTTCGTACGTACCCTTTGAAACTGTCATTGATGACTGTCAATGCAATGAACTTCGTAAATCGCTTGGACAAAAAGTCTTCCATATCACAGGCACAAGTATTGAGGTGTATGGTCCTAAAACGAGGATCTCTAGATCTCTGGGAAGTAGGCCCTCTATCTTGCAAACCGAGACACTAGCTTGCGCCCAAGAGTGTCTCAAAAAAACCTTAAAGGGACGCTTTTTTACATCACTACGGGCAGCCAAGCCACGCTGAGGACCCTGGAATAATATAGCTAGAGGTCTCTACTAACATGGGACTGCCATAATAACATATAGCAACTGACCATAGAGAATAAAGTAACTCTACTATGGGTATCGGGACATTTTGGCATTGAAGGAAACGAAAGAGCCGATGAAATTGCAAAAAGGACATCAAGGTTAACAGCTGTTGGTCCTGAGCCCTTCTGTAGGCTTGGATAAGACCAATTTGAGGCAGAGGTCCAACAATGGGAGTGGGACAATAGAAAAACCCTCTGGAGAAACACTTCGGGTCTTGCTAGGGCAAAGAAATTGCTGGTGCTTTCACCAACCTATTCCAGAAAGCTTCTGAAGTTAACACGAGCTGATCTTCGGGTTATGGAGGGACTGCTGACAGGACATTGTCTGTCCAAATACCTTCAAATATCGCATGAAATCTATATTATGTTCATTAATTTTTTGTCTTTTGGTATTTTTGCTCATCTGCGATCGTTATCGAGGAAAAGTTAATTCTTTTACAAAAGCTAAGAATCTATTACCACAATGAAAACAATAAACTCTACGTATTTGGATTTATACTATAGTGTTTCTTTTTTTCGATTTTCTCCAGGAACCGGATAAGCAGAAGCGCCCTTGGACCAGAGAGCAAGGTCTACATCACCGACACGTCCCTTTTCTTCCCTGAGAGAGAGTCCATCCTCACTTTTGGCGGTTTGGACCCTCACGCCAGTTTCGGAACTGGAAGGAACACGGGAAAGGAGATCTTCAGGTACCTGCCTCACCAGAACCAATGGGAGCTGGTGGGGGAACTGCCGGAACCCAGACAGCACCACTGTGTGGCCTTCATGAAGGGCAGGGTCTATCTAGTCGGTGAGGATGATTCGTAGAAGCTTCTCTTGTACACATAACCGTTTCAATATTTACCAATCTTCTCTAACTAGGAGGTGCAGATCCAAGAGACGATGACGTACGTGGCAAGGCCATAGTTGTCGACACGGTTTGGAGCTTTGAGCCGGTCAAGCGCAGCTGGTTCAGCGAAGGCAGTCTCAACATCCCCAGAAAGAACTTCGGTCTCATAGTCCACAGGAACCACTTGTTGGCCATTGGCGGACAAGACAGACAATACAAGTAAACACAACTATTTCCAATCTCCAACCTGCCTAATTCAATTTTTCTCAGGACCCTCAGCTCAGTGGAGAAGTTCGACTCGAAGAAAGGGAACTGGACCTTGATGGCACCCATGCAGTACACCAGAACGGGCCTGGCCTGCACCAAATACAGGGGAGTCGTTTGGGCTGCCGGAGGGCTCAGTATTCTGCCCAGAGGAAACCGTATTTTGGACGTGGTGGAAAGCTACAACCTCGACACTGATCAGTAAGACTTATAGACATGGAGTGGTGTTGTTCTGACAATCTTTTCTTTTAGGTGGACTGAGATAACTAAGCTGAGGTTCCCGCGGTGCTTCTTCAAGATGTTTGTCATCTACGATCGTCTATATTTGGTCGGTGGTGCAGGATTCGAGACCAAGAAGGATCCTACCACTTCCAGCTTAGGCGCCATCGATATGTGGGATATAAGGAGACTGAGGTGGGTCCATGCAGCGGAAATGGTGATTCCTAGACACGGACACTCTGTGGCCTTCATCGGTACTCAGTTCTTGATCATTGGCGGTGTAACTACCATCTACATGAGAGCGCTGAACAATGCTGAGTGCTTTTGCGTTCAAAGAGGTTGGTGGAAGTTTTCAATAGCATGTTTAGGGTTTTTAAATGAGATATTGATGAATACAAGTTGTTTTGACGACCAGATGTAGAGAACATAACAGGCAAATTGAAAAATCCCCGGTCTACCATAGTAAAACACATTTTTTTTGTTTGCAAAATTCAATTTTATTATTCAACTTAGTTGCCTTCGAGGTCGATACAGCGAATAAAGCGATCTTCCAACTTTTCGATACCATTTTTGTAGTACGATTTATCTTTCGCTTCAAAATAGGCCTCAGTTTCAGCGATTACTTCTTCATTGGCGCTAAATTTCTTTCCAGCGAGCATTCTTTTAAGTTCTGAGAACATGAAAAAGTCGCTGGTGGCCAAATCTGGCGGATATGGTGGATACAGAAGCAATTCGAAGCCCAATGCATGCAATTTTGCCATTGTTTTCATTGATTTGTGACACGGCGCATTGTCTTGATGAAACAGTCCCTTCTTTTTCTTCAAATGGGGTCGTTTTTCAACGAATTCAACCTTTAAACGATCCAATAACGCTATGTAATAATCGCTGTTGATGGTCTGGCCCTTTTGGAGGTAATCAATAAATATTATACCTTGCGCATCCCAGAATGAATGATATGATGTACACGTTCAGATGATATCTTCACAATGTCTGATATCTCGATCTACTTCACTTTACGTTCATTCAAAATTATTTTGTGAACTTCTTTATTTTTCGTCGGTGACAGCCTCTTTTGGGCGTCCACTGTGTTCGCCGTCTTCGGTGGTCATTTCATCACGTTTAAACTTAGCATACCAATAAATTATGGTTGATTTTCCTGGTGCAGTCCCCGGAAACTTTTCATCAAGCCAAGATTTTGCTTCAACTGTATTTTTTCCCTTCAAAAAGCAATATTTCATCAGCACACAATTTTTTTCCATCTTTTTTCAAATAACAAAAGCAGCTACACTCACAACGCGATATCTCACAAACTAATGGTCGGACTGTTGTCAAATTTTGACACGTATCGTTTGAAGGTTGGTACTAACTAAAAATCATATGGATTTAATACTAGCACCGCCATCTGTGCATCAGACCAGGGACTTTTCAATTTACCTAATATTTGCTTGGCACATCTCTACCTGAATACACTAATGTTATCCTACTAAAAATGATTATTTTTCAGGGAGATGGGTTAGAGGTGTTGCTCCATTGCCTTTGCCTATATCTGGCCATGCTTCAGTTACATTACCACCTGCTATGTTGATAACACGTTGATTATTGGGAAGAAATGATGGAAATTGATTTTAGGACTAAATTTCCTTGTTTAAACCGATTAACTTTGTTACATTTTCGATTATTATTCGAATACATATTGTGGAGATTGATTAGGGTTTTCGTGAAATAAAGTTTTTCGAATATCTACGATGTTTTTTATGACAAAATTTGAATGAGTATTTTGATTTTAATCTAAAGCAGTTATTTCGGGAATTGAATTGGGGCCATTGAATACCACTATTGTACACCTTAAACCGAATGAAGGAAAATTCAGAGAATTTAAAGATAACCATTACTAAAAAAAAAACAAAATAAATAAGACAAAATATACTTTGTATGGGATTACCACAGCATTTTATTCCTGAATCGAAGGAATACCACAGGGGGACCTTCTTGTCCCCAAACAATTCAATGAGAGAACATATATAATAAAATCAGTTGTGGTATTAGTCGATACGCTCACATATTGATTTCAAATTGTATCTTTCTAGTTGACTAGAAACATTATTGACTGATCAATTAGGAATTCTCTCTTCTGGTGATAATTTGACCAATTCTTCAGTTTTCTTCCAAACATATTCACAGAACTTCTGGCTGCCCAAAATCGAAGGTTTGATCCATGAAAAGAATCGAGGGAAATTAAAAGAATTTCAACAGAATAAACCATAAAACACCAAATAAATAAAACAAAAATATATTTCGAATACCATCACCATAGGAATTTATTCATGTATCATTGGGATACCACAGAGGGGCCTTCTTGTACCCATAAAATTCAATTAGAGAGCATATAATAAAATTTGGTATGGTATTGATCGATACGCTCACAGTATTGCTGATGTTGGTTTCAAATCATTTCTTTCCTCCTAGAAAGACTAGACATATAATTGACTAATCAATTTGGTATTCTCTCTTCAGGTGATAGTTTGACCAATTCTTCAGATTTCTTCCAAACATCATCGCAGAACTTCTGGCTGCCCAAAATCGAAGGTTTGAACCACTGCATTAAATAGCTGTAATGCTTTCCAGTTTGTGAAGCTAATTTGGGGTTTGTTGCTACATCGAATATTGTTTGTGCACCACCGAAGGCTTTCTGAAAATGCAATTAAAACAATGATATAACACAAATTGCAGTATGTAGATTTCCAGAAGGTATTTTTTTTTTCACCACATAGGGTGGAATAATAGTCCCTTAATATTTGGAGAGAGCGTTTCTTTTGCATGAAATAGGAACTACAATCCAAGCCACTATTGATGTATATATGATGTCAACAGTACTTACAGTTCCGATAATCTTCAGAGTAATGTATGTTAAAACCTCATACAGCCAACTTGGAGAGATAGCGTAAGAACTAGGGAAAAGATTGGTGTCGACAATACCTGGATCGACAGAATTAACCATTATGTTGAATCTTTTGAGTTTTTTGGAGAACTCCTGAGCTGCTAGAACATCGCAAAGTTTAGAATTGCTATATAGATCTTTCCTCCAGGTGGTTTTATCATGTTTTATGTAGTTCAGATTCTTCATTGTGAGGTTGTTGAAGAAGATGGAGATTGAACCCATGAATATAACTCTGGGTGATTCAGCTGCCCTCAACAGATCTGGAACCGAGAATAATTCAATGATTTATGTCTGTAATATTTCAATTTTGAGTGGAATCTTAAATTATATGGATTTAGTATATCTTTGAGACATTCATAGAAAAACTCACCAAGTAGAAGATGTGTCAGAAGGAAAGCTCCGAAATAATTGATATGCATTACAGTGTTCAAGTCATCGTTAGTCTTTAATTTATCACTGTTTCCAATACCAGCATTGTTGATGAATATGTCGATTTTAGTCTCGGTTTTCTTCAGTTCTTTCGCGAATTCTCTAGTCAATTTGAGAGAGGAGAGATCCAAGGACATATAGGTAATTTGTTGGTTTCCAGTGATTCTTTTAATTTCTTCAACGGTTTTGTCAGAATTGTTTCGATCTGCTATGATAACTCTGCATCCTCTTGAGGCCAGGAGAAAACTTGTAGCATATCCCAAACCTGAAAAAAAGATCCATGTTAGACTGAAGTTCATCAGGCTGGTTAAATAGTACATTAAGTATCAAGATAGGTGAGTTTACAACTGTGATTGAATCTATTTTTTTTAATGTTTTTTTTTCAAACTTATGGATTAAATCGATAAATTGATTACTAAGAAAGTGAAACAATTTCTGGTGTTAATACAACAATTTTGGAAGAATGCAAGGAACTAAATCTTCTAAATCCTAACAGTACTACTATATCTGAACCCACCTGAGTTTCCACCAGTCACCAAAGCAGTTTTACCAACCAAACAAGCTAAACTTTCGGATTTTCTACTGACAAATATCCTTATGCAGATATAAAGAAGTAACACTATGAGAAAAAGTAGCAGCAACATTTTCAACTACCGGTAAAGACCAAATACGTCAGCAGAAAGAAATTAGAATTGAATTTTCAATCGGTAGCATTGAGAAGATAGTTACTTGAAGCGATAATGCGAGATAGATTAGAGGTAATTTTGAAGTGACTGGGCATAGGCGTAGAATTTCCATTAGAACTCTATTATTGACTAATAATTTGAATGCTTTCGAAGGAGTGAGGAAAGATTAGAATAATGGGTAACAAATGATACATCCGAAAATTATAAAAAATTCAATAACGTGAAATATGTTCATTGAAAATGTTACATAGATAACAAAATGCCAAGCCATCATTGAAATAATATTTGAAAATTACTATAAAAAAGGATGTACAATAGAGATTACAACTTAGAATCAAATTCAACACTTAATATAAATAATATTGAGCTGGTTTCGCAAATTCGGTAAATATAAAGATTATTCATCATTCCTACACTTTATATATTTTTGAACGCCAATGGAAAACATTTTACTTTATTAGGCTCTAAAAATATTTGCAAATTGATAACCTTACTACGTGAACTTAGAAAAATTATCAATTTCTTACGTTGAAGTTGTAAATATGTAAGTACATCTTCAATGATGAGTATGATATTCTTGTTAACAATGTATACTTATTTATTGCTTAAGTAACAATTATTATTTGTAACTTCTACTGAGACTACTCTTTTCGATCGATTTTTTTATTATCTTACACGTAAACTTCACAGAATTGAGCTTCTGTGGCCCAATCGAGGAAGCGTTAGTATAGCTATGGTAAAACAAATATCTTTTACAGTTGTTGACGATGATAAATGCAGAATAGCAACTTTTTTCACACCAAACCTTACGTACTCTGAACTGATCTGGTTGATGCATATACCTACCTGAGGGTTTTTCTTGTAGATTATACCCAACCTACAATTTTAAAAATTCTACAAGTGAAAGAACTTTTTTGAAATATTTTCCATCCTATATTATCCCAAATATTTCTCACCAACTTGAAAAATTTATGATACCACGACAGTCAATTGGTAGTTTTACTTTTTAATTGTTGTCTATGAATTCAATGTCATAAGAAAAATAACATAAAGAATTATCGTTGCAATTATAGAATGAAAATGAATTAGATATTAAATGTAATGGGAAAGTAATGAAAGATTTATTGGACTCTTATTTTCTTTATTTGGTCAGAGTTGTATTAATATGGTACAGGGTGAACACATTCGAAATTTTCTTTACAAGGGAATGGTTATTAAGATTAGAATCTTCTGATCTTAAAATTCGTTGTATTGCATCTGACATGTCGCTGTTTACTTTGTAATTTTCATCAGAGTTGTACAAAAAATTCATTAATATAAACGGTGTAACGAATTTGAAGGCGAATTTGAATAAATTAGTTTTTCTAATGCGAATGAATTTTGGCCCTTTTTGATATTTGGTGATACTGTTGGGAACCATGAAAAGAATCGAGGAAAATTAAGAGAATTTCAACAGAATAAACCATAAAACACCAAATAAATAAAACAAAAATATATTTCGAATGCCATCACCATAGGAATTTATTCATGTATCATTGGGATACCACAGAGGGGCCTTCTTGTACCCAAAAAATTCAATTAGAGAGCATATAATAAAATTTGGTATGGTATTGATCGATACGCTCACATTATTGCTGATGTTGGTTTCAAATCATTTCTTTCCTCCTAGAAAGACTAGACATATAATTGGCTAATCAATTTGGTATTCTCTCTTCAGGTGATAGTTTGACCAATTCTTCAGTTTTCTTCCAAACATCATCACAGAACTTCTGGCTGCCCAAAATCGAAGGTTTGAACCACTGCATCAAATAGCTGTAATGTTTTCCAGTTTGTGACGCTAACTTGGGATTTGTTGCTACATCGAATATTGTTTGTGCACCACCGAAGGCTTTCTGAAAATGCAAAAACAAAGATATAACACGAATTGCAGTATGTAGATTTCCAGAAGGTATTTTTTTTCACCACATAGGGTGGAATAATAGTCCCTTAATATTTGGAGAGAGCGTTTCTTTTGCATTGAATAGGAACAACTATCCAAGCCAATATTGACTGAAATTAATTCGTGCCTCATTAGAGTATGTGTTTTTTCAACTACTTATGATTTCAACAGTACTTACAGTTCCAATAATCATCAGAGTAATGTATGTATAAACCTCATACAGCCAACTTGGGGAGATAGCGTGAGAACTTGGGAAAATATTGGTGTCGACAGTACCTGGATCGACAGAATTGACCATTATGTTGAATCTTTTGAGTTTTTTGGAGAACTCCTGAGCTGCTAGGACATCGCAAAGTTTGGAATTGCAATATAGGTCTTTCCTCCTGGTGGTTTTGTCGTGCTTTATGTAGTTGAGGTTCTTCATTGTGAGGTTGTTGAAGAAGATGGAGATTGAACCCATGAATAAAACTCTGGGTGATTCAGCAGCCCTCAACAGATCTGGAACCGAGAATAACTCAATGATTTATGTCTGTAATATTTCAATTTTGAGTGGAGTCTTAAATTATATGGATTTAGTAGATCTTTGAGACATTGATGGAAGAACTCACCAAGAAGAAGATGTGTCAGAAGAAAAGCTCCGAAATAATTGATCTGCATTACAGTGTTCAAGTCATCGTTAGTCTTTAATTTATTACTATTTCCAATACCAGCATTGTTGATGAGTATGTCGATTTTAGTCTCGGTTTTCTTCAGTTCTTTCGCGAATTCTCTAGTCAATTTGAGAGAAGAGAGGTCCAAGGGCATATAGGTAATTTGTTGGTTGCCAGTGATTTTTTTAATTTCCTCAACGGTTTTATCAGAATTGTTTTGATCTGCTATGATAACTCTACATCCTCTTGAGGCTAAGAGAAAACTTGTAGCATATCCCAAACCTGAAATGAAGACCAGCGTTAGACTGAAGTTCATCAGGCTGGTTAAATAGTATATTAAGTATCAAGATGGGTAAGTATATTTTATCAATCTCAGAATGCTAGTAGCATATTTCGATCGAGAACACCTAAAAATGATTTATAATCTATTGTTTTTTTTTATTTTTTTTTTCTTCAAACTTGATAATTGAATCGATAAATTGCTTACTAAGAAAGTGAAACAATTTCTAGTGTTAATAGAACAATTTTGGAAGAATGCAAAGAACTAAATCTTCTAAATCCTAACACAATATTTGAACCCACCTGAGTTTCCACCAGTCACCAAAGCAGTTTTACCAACCAAACAAGCTAAACTTTCGGACTTTCTACTGACAAATATTCTTATGCAAATATAAAGAAGTAACACTATGAGAAAAATTAGCAGCAACATTTTCAACTACCCGTGAAGACCAAATACAGCAGTAAAAAGGAATGAGAATTGAATTTTCAATCGGTAGCATTGAAGAGATAGTTGCTTGAGTAGATAATGCGATATAGATTAGAGGTAACTTTGAAGTGACTGGACATAGGCGTTGAATTTCCATTGAAGTCAATTATTGACTAATGAATTATTAGTCATTATTGACTGATAAATTATTAGTAAATAATTGACTTCAATGGAAATTCTACGAAAGCATTCAAATTGAATGCTTTCGAAGTGAAGAAAGATTAGCATAATAGGTAACAAATGGTTCATACAAAAATAATAAAAAAAACAATAATACTTTATTAATTATAATACAGTGGCATATCTTCACAATTCAATGTCAGGAAAAATGGGCTTAACACATTTAGCAGGTACATATTCATTAAATCATTATGAAAATATTCATTTTCAAAAATACTGTATTCTTCCTAGAATATGAAATTACACTCAATTTTAATTTATTCTTGAATTTTCTACTGAATATTAGCTGGAGAGAATGTGAAAAATGAAACAAATGATTCAATTGATCGTCAACAATGATAAAATTTTTTTGTAAATTAATATTATAAATAAATAATTTCAAGATTATAGAAAACATTGAATATCTTATCTAGCTTGATCAAAAGAGAAAGACCTGAATTCTAAGTACACAAATATAAAACTCACTACTTTGAAAAATAATACACTATTTATACACTGTCCTTCAATTTTGGTGCTTCTGATGGACAAGTCCCATTTACAAGCTTCTTTCCATATCCATTCACTTTAACCTCAGTGCCCGTGTATTCATTGGATGATACATCGCCTATGGAAGAATTCCAGAAGTTATTGGATGTTGATGATGTGAAAGATGCTAATTGAAAATGTTACATAACAAAATGCCACGTCATCATTAGTATAATACCTCAAACAGACAAACAGAAACAACTAAGGGGACTGACTGAGCAATTTTGAAAAAAGTAAAAATTGTGAATGACTCTGTTACCAAGATGTACAAGATGGAGATAATCAACGAAGAATCAAATTTAACACTTTATATGAATAATTTTGAGCTGTTTTCGCAAATTCTGTAAATATAAAGATTATTTGTCATGCCCACCATTTCCATATTTTTGAACGCCAATGGAATAGTTATTTATAATACAAGTGCAGAAGGCATTGATATTCTTCCACGAGTTCAAAATTCAAAAACGAGCCACGAAGTGGCGAGTTTTGGAATGAACGTGTGGTAGAATGAGCCTTCTGTACGAGTATTATACATTATTTTCTCTAATTCATTGCATTTTCATTGAAATTAATGAAATATTTCCATAAATATAATTTAGTGATTTTTGCATTGAAAAATGTTGGTTGACAGAACTGATTTCTTTAAGGCAATTTGATGAATTGACAGATAAAGCCGTAGCGGAAAGTTCGGAGTGCCAACATAGAATAATAAAATATAACCATGAAAACTGTGCGTTTCTGATATATTCTCGCATGATTTTGTTCTACAAGATGTGGAAGAATGAACGGAATAACCACAGAATTAGAGAAAACACTTTACTTTATTAGGCTCTAAAAATATTTGCAAATTGATAACCTTACTACGTGAACTTAGAAAAATTATCAATTTCTTACGTTGAAGTTGTAAATATGTAAGTACATCTTCAATGATGAGTATGATATTCTTGTTAACAATGTATACTTATTGTTTAAGTAGCAATTATTATTTGTAACTTCTACTTAAATTACCCTTTTCGATCAATTTTTTATTACACGTGAACTTCACAGAATGGAGCTTCTAAGGCCCAATCGAGGAAGCGTTATTATAGCTATGGTAAAAAAAAATCTTTAACAGTTGTTGACGCTGATAAATGCAGAATAGCAACTTTTTTCACACCAAATTTTACGTACTCTGAACTGATCTGGTTGATGCATATACCTACCTGAGGGTTTTTCTTGTAGATTATACCTAATCTACAATTTTGAAAATTCTACAAGTGATAGAACTTTTTGAATATATTTTTCTTCCTTTATTATCCCAAAATGTTTCTCACTAACTTGAAAAATTTATGATACCACGACAGTCAATTGATAGGACTTTTTAATTGTTGTCTATGAATTCAATGTTATTAGAAAAATAACATAAAGAATAATCGTTGCAATTATAGAATGAAAATGAATTATTAAATGTAATGGGAAAATAATGAAAGAGTTATTGGACTCTTATTTTCTTTATTTGGTAAGAGTTGTATGTATATGGTACAGGGTGGACACATTCAAAATTATCAAGATTAGAATCTTCTGATCTTAAAATTCGTTGTATTGCATCTGACATGTCGCTGTTTACTTTGTAATTTTTATCAGAGTTGTACAATAAATTCATTAATATAAACGGTGTAACGAATTTGAAGACGAATTTGGATAAATTAGTTTTTCTAATGCGAATGAATTTTGGGCCTTTTTGATATTTGGTGATACTGTTGGGAACCATGAAAAGAATCGAGGAAAATTAAGAGAATTTCAACAGAATAAACCATAAAACACAAAATAAATAAAACAAAAATATATTTCGAATGGAATCACCATAGGAATTTATTCATGTATCATTGGGATACCACAGAGGGGCCTTCTCGTACCCAAAAAATTCAATTAGAGAGCATATAATAAAATCTGGTATGGTATTGGTCGATACGCTCACAGTATTGCTGATGTTGGTTTCAAATCATTTCTTTCCTCCTAGTAAGACTAGACACATAGTTGACTAATCAATTTGGTATTTTTTCTTCAGGTGATAGTTTGACCAATTCTTCAGTTTTCTTCCACACATCATCGCAGAACTTCTGACTGCCCAAAATCGAAGGTTTGAACCACTGCATCAAATAGCTGTAATGCTTTCCAGTTTGTGATGCTAATTTGGGGTTTGTTGCTACATCGAATATTGTTTGTGCACCACCGAAGGAGTCCTGAAAACGCAATAAAAAACAAAGATATTACACGATTCTCTCAAATGAGACTCCCTAATAGGGGCCATTTAAATTTTTTTCAATGGATATGGTGGACAAATAGTGCAGCCAAGCTTCTAATGTCCAAAATCCATTAGAGCCTTATCGGAAATTGTGTATATTGGTATATTACATTGGTAATAATCTGAATAGTACTCACAGTTCCAATAATCCACAGACTGAAGGTTGTTATAAACCTGAACCACAAACTTGGTGTGATGGCTAAAGAACTTGAGAAAATATTGGTGTTGACAGCTCCCGGATCGACAGAATTGACCATTATGTCGAATCTTTTGAGTTTTTTGGAGAACTCCTGAGCTGCAAGGACATCGCAAAGTTTAGAATTGCTATATAGGTCTTTCCTCCAGGTGGTTTTATCATGCTTTATGTAGTTCAGATTTTTCATTGTGAGGTTGTTGAAGAAGATGGAGATTGAACCCATGAATATAACTCTGGGTGATTCAGCAGCCCTCAACAGATCTGGAACCGAGAAAAACTCAATGATTTATGTCTGTAATATTTCAATTTTGAGTGGAGTCTTAAATTATATCGATTTAGTAGATCTTTGAGACATTGATAGAAAAACTCACCTAGTAGAAGATGCGTCAGAAGAAAAGCTCCGAAATAATTGATTTGCATTATAGTGTTCAAGTCATCGTTAGTCTTTAATTTATCACTGTTTCCAGTACCTGCATTGTTGATGAGTATGTCGATTTTAGTCTCTGTTTTCTTCAGTTCTTTTGCGAATTCTCTAGTTGACTTAAGAGAAGATAGGTCCAAGTGTTTATAGATGATTTGTTGGTTGCCAGTGATTTTTTTAATTTCCTCAACGGTTTTGTCAGAATTGTTTTGATCTGCTATGATAACTCTGCATCCTCTTGAGGCTAAGAGGAAACTTGTAGCATATCCCAAACCTGAAAAGAAGACCAGCGTTAGACTGAAGTTCATCAGGCTGGTTGAATAGTATAGGAAGTATCAAGATCGGTAAGTATATTTTACTAATCTCACACTGCTTGTAGCATATTTCCATCGATAACACTCAACAATGATTTAATCTATTGTTTTTTATATGTTCTTCTTTAAACTTAAAAATTAATCGGACTCACCGGAGTTTCCACCAGTAACCAAAGCAGTTTTACCAACCAAACAAGCTAAACTCTCGGATTTTCTATTGACAAATATTCTTATAAGAATGAAAAGAAGTAAGAATACAAGAAAAATTAGCAACAACATTGTCAATTATAGGTGAAGGCCCAAGTAGAAAGAATTGGAATTTTAACCGGTATCATTGAAGTGATAGTTACTTCAGTCGATAATGCGAGATAGATTAGTGGTAATTTTGAAGTCATTGAACATAGGCGTAGAATTTCTAATAATTTCATCAACCAATGATTCGAATTCGTTTGAAGAACCAACAACGTGAAATATGCTTACTGAACAAGTTACATCAGAAACTTGCATTTACTTCAATAAAAAAACATATTGAAACTACACTGAAAAAAGTGAAAATAATACAAATTTAAAAATAGAAAAAAATTGAAGGAGTAAAGATGACTTTCTTCAGTTCCTAAAGTCAACAACAAGAATTGAATTTAACACTTTTTTTCAATCAAACATAGAATGAAGCTTTTTTCGTCAATTTAGTAGGAAAAAAGATGACTTCTCTTGCCTACTATATATATAGGTTTGGACGTCTATGGAAAACACTTGATAATTTAGGATGCCGTAAAAATAATTACAAAATGATAACCTTAAAGTGAACTCAAAATATTTCAATATGTTACTTTGGAATTGTGAATATGAACATCCTCAATGAAGAATATGTTATTCTCATTAACAATAATTGCTTAAGTAGCAATTATTATTTAGGATTTTCGGTCGATTTAATGAAACTACTTATTTCAATCAGTTTTTTATGATCTTACACGTGAACTTAATAGATAGAGCTTCAGCGGTCGAAGTGACTTTAGTATAGCTATGGTAATTCAGAATGGTAATACATGCATTCTATTTTATTTTTAATTCCATAAGCCACCTTCACAAGAATCCAAGATATCTTGAAATACACTGCTAAAAATGAAATTGTTCCATACTTTACGGACACAGTGTATATAATGGGTGTTTTTTTTCGAGGTATGTAACTTTAGGTTGGCATTACTCTTCAAGATGGCGACCAATTTATCAGCTGTTAAGTGATTTATTCTCAGTTTGGTTTGGCAATTCATCATAAATACGCCTGAACAACGCTTGCAAATAGTGCAATTTCATTTCGAAAATAATGGTTCTGTGCGGAATACGTATCGCACACTACGTCGATTTAATTTTATTTAGCGATGAAGCGCACTTCTGGTTGAATGGCTACGTCAACAAACAAAACTGCCGATTTGGAGTGAAGCTAATCCTCAAGTGTATGTCGAAACACCGTTACATCCAGAAAAACTGACTGTTTGGTGCGCTTTATGGGCTGGTGGAATCATTGGTCCCTACTTCTTCAAAAACGATGATGGCCAGAACGTTACAGTCAATGGTGATCGGTATAGAGCCATGATTACTAACTTTTTCATTCCTGAATTGAACAACCATGATGTCCAGGAGCTGTGGTTCCAACAAGACGGCGCAACATGTCACACAGCTCGTGCCACAATCGATTTATTGAAAGACACGTTTTGTGACCACCTAATTTCACGTTTTGGACCTGTAAATTGGCCTCCAAGATCTTGTGATTGAACACCGCTTAACTACTTTCTGTGGGGCTATGTAAAGCCATTGGTCTATGCGGATAAGCCACAAACGCTTGACCATTTGGAAGACAACATTCGCCGTGTTATTGCCGATATATGGCCACAAATGTTGGAAAAAGTCATCGAAAATTGGACGTCCAGATTGGACTACATCCGATCCAGTCGTGGCGGTCATATGCCAGAAATCATATTTTAAATGTAATGCCACAAGATTATCTTGCGGATAAAGAAAATTCATGTCAATCGAATAATCCATCGTTGTTTTATTGCAATTTAAAGTTCTATAGCTCTAAAAAAACACCCTTCATAAGATGAATTAAATAAAATAAAAACCCATAACGTAAAATTTGCTGTGAAGTAACCTCAATTCCAACGGATCCTCTCACCTGAGACCCTCCAAAAGACAATCGATCAAACTGACCCCTATCCCCACCACTTCCCCCTCTCCCATTTCCTATTCATCATCCAGAAATTTCGGAAAAATTCGACCCAAAGGGATCTTCCAAATCCATCACTCAGAACGTGGAAAGCGACTTGATAGGAGGTGTTTACCCAGCCTAATGTGTTTGGGAAATTCTATATCTGGAAAAGCGTGGCTGCTTTTGAACGCCCCACGATCTAGTGGGTCGAGGTCAAGGACAGGGCACACTTGATCCGATGTGTAAAGTTGGCTCAGGCGCTCTACGAACGTTCTTCTGGGTCTTGGGTTCAAGACATCCACGAGCCGTTTTATTGAGCCAGCCTATGTTTTTCTTACGTTAGTGGGCCATAAATGTAGGAAAATGCTGTTATGAATATTTTTGGCAAGGTGTGCAGAGCCGGATTTTAAGTTTGAGAGG
This sequence comes from Harmonia axyridis, assembly GCF_914767665.1. NCBI lineage: Eukaryota > Metazoa > Arthropoda > Insecta > Coleoptera > Coccinellidae > Harmonia > Harmonia axyridis. The sequence goes on from NC_059505.1 coordinate 41,307,284, forward strand.
GAACGCCACCACGTGACTGCTCATAATAATCTATATTTCAATATTTTCAATATTGATGATAGGATATCCCTATAAAGCACTGATGGATTTTTCTCCAATATATATTCTTAAATAAAAAATCTTACAAAAAATCATTACAAAACAGGCAAAACTCGTAAGTTGGAACTATTGTAATATTCCTTACTTCCATTAATCATCCAATCGTTCTGGCAACACCGCATAATATTTTTATCCCTTCCCCTCTGGCCAAATAATGACAGATCACAAGAATGTCACGTAGAGGTGACAGGTAGAGGTCTCGAGATTTTCCGATATAATCCATAGATAGAGGGAGTATATGCCATTTTCAGTAAGCAAATTTTGTCCACAACATGAACTATCAAATTTGACATGAAGTGCGCGGAAATGAAAACAAATCAGTGATACGATATTTTACTCAATTCGCGAGTTTCTCCACAAAGAACGCACTTCTTATGTCCCATAATGAATCAACGTTCCATATTATCTCAAAATATATTGAAATAAATAGCTAAATATATCAGAAATTCAAAAAACAAATTTCAAGCGCGCCAAACGACGTGAAACAACCGATGACACTAGGAGAGCAAAAGTTGCCAAACCTTGGATTTCAGCAGGTAGATACAGAAAATAATGAATATTCTGCTTATTATAAATTCGACAATTAGGAAAGATATCGGATGTCAAATATTCAAATTTGCATATTTAATCGGGAATCACTGAAATAAATATATTTCATTCAATATAATATACATTCATAACGATATAGTAAAATTGTGGATTTGAAAATATATCACAATCCGACAACGTTATCTAACCATGTTGGGGACATGTAAATATTGCCTATGCCCCCTCTATTACTCTATGGGGTTTACGAAACTAAACTCGTAAAAAACGCACTTCCATTTAGAATATCGATTAAATTTTCAAATTTTGCAATTTTCACGATTCGGTTGAGTATAGAGAATTTTGTGCTAATTTTTTTTAATATTAGGTATATGCTGAGTCTGTTGTATGTTTTTACCTTGACTCTTTTCTGTAAGTAAATAAATGAATAAATAAAACCTTTTATTGGATAAAACTTCTGGTACCTGATTATAATCTACACCTTACTTCGAGATTTGTTATATTATAAAGGGTGTTTTCTTTAGAGCTATAGAACTTTGAATTACAATAACAACGATGGATTATTCGATTGACATGAATTTTATTTATCCGCAAGATAATCTTGTGGCATTACATTTTAAATATGATTTCTGGCATATGACCGCCACGGCTGGCTCGGATGTAGTCCAATCTGGACGTCCAATTTTCGATGACTTTTTCCAATATTTGTGGCCGTATATCGGCAATAACACGGCGAATGTTGTCTTCCAAATCGTCAAGAGTTTGTAGCTTATCCGCACAGACCAATGACTTTACATAGCCCCACAGAAAGTAGTCTAGCGGTGTTAAATCACAAGATCTTGGAGGACAATTCACAGGTCCAAAACGTGAAATTAGGCGGTCACCAAACGTGTCTTTCAATAAATCGATTGTGGCACGAGCTGTGTGACATGTTGCGCCGTCTTGTTGGAACCCCAGCTCCTGGACATCATGGTTGTTCAATTCAGTGATGAAAAAGTTAGTAATCATGGCTCTATGCCGATCACCATTGACTGTAACGTTTTGGGCATCATTGTTTTTGAAGAAGTACGGACCAATAATTCCACCAGCCCTTAAAGCGCACCAAACAGTCAGCTGTTCTGTTGACGGTGTTTCGACATACACTTGAGGATTAGCTTCACTCCAAATGCGGCAGTTTTGTTTGTTGACGTAGCCATTCAACCAGAAGTGCGCTTCATCGCTAAACAAAATAAAATGGACGTAGTGCGCGATACGTATTCCGCACAGAACCATTATTTTCGAAATAAAATTGCACTATTTGCAAGCGTTGTTCAGGCGTGAGTCTATTCATGATGAATTGCCAAACCAAACTGAGAATGAATAACTTGACAGCTGTTAAATCGGTCGCCATCTTGAACAGTAATGCTAATTTAAAGTTATATACCTCGAAAAAACACCCTATATATGGTATTTTCAAACGTTGAAAAATCTCAATCTGTCATAAACTAATATTTATGCATTGCAGGAGTTCAAAATAACACCAGACGCAATTCAACAATATTATCAACTAATCGAAACGAGAAATCAAAATTCGCCATTATTATGACTATATTGATATGCCAAAGATCATTTTCGTATACTGAATTGATACTGGCCAAACTTTTGCGAATTATATTACGTATGAGCATAAACGAGTGATGCAAATGCACGTATAATCTTTCTAATTTATCAAACAAGATATAAAAAACCAGTCTTTATGTCAAATATTCCAATAAACATATTTGCATCATTCTATACAACACTTCGAAAGGAGACATACCATCATAGATATTTTTGTTTAGATTGTTGTTAGTGTTATACATATTTACTTAGTGTTATATGTGTTTTTTCATTCAGAAACTGTTGATCATCGAATGTATCTGTTTTAAATCCGTGCCACAACCAGGTATATAATTTCTTATCAATTTTCAACTTTGTTCTACATTTTAATTCATTTCGCAGATTTTTTGATCTCTATTCATTACAAAACGACTCAGCAATTGAAGACTCAACTGTTTCTTCAAATTTCAAGTATTTATTCCAAAAACTGAATACATAGTAGCAAATTTGGAATATCGAAATTAAATAAAAATATGGATTTTCGGTTCCATTTACCTACAATAATTGAGTTGGTATGTTTTGGAGTGATGATTTTTTGTCTTTATTATTAAATCATTATTTGAATGTTATTGTCGAATGTTCTTTGATGAGTTTTTGTTTCTTCATTAATTGTAAGGAGAGTTTATAACAATACAAGTGTTCACAGTAGTAGATTAATACAGTTAGCTGTTTTAAATGTTTCAATGTCCACTTTTAATTTTTGTTCATTTGCAGAAGACATGTTGACAATTTGTATCTATATCATTGTGATTATGCAAATGATAGTCTTTGTAGTGATAATACTTGTTCTTTATTACCTCTTTCAGTTGAGACATACTATGAGTGTCTTGAGTAGCTGATAGTTAATAATTATTACAATATAATTGAATAAATTTGATGTGAGCTGAAAAGCCAAATAATTTTCGAATAATATTGATTCTTCTATTCTGAATAAGTGAGAAGAACTATTCTCAATCTGAAAATTTAAATAACGATTGTGAATCAGAGCAGAGTTCAATAATGATGGAAGAAATTTTGAAAATATTTTCACATTCTCACATGATTTTACTATTGTCATTTGTAGTATTATCAATTAAAGAGATAGGTGCTATTGTATACAGGTCTATAATTAGTTTCCAATGTTTAAATTGGTTAAATAATCATTAATAATGAAAAAGAAACTATTATGCTATTTTGACGAAAATGTTTAACCTATGATAATTTTACTTTCAATATTTATTCCACTTTTAGGTATTGATATTGTTGTAGATCTCAAATATGCCAAATCATAAATAGTCTCTCTCAATTTCGAATATTGAAATGTGTATTTTTTTAGACGAATTTTTGTGAAATCAAAAGAAATGAAAATAAGCTTTTACTTATTTCATAACCAATATTATATAATATCTAATATCTATAATATAACTATTTCGGTTATGGAAAAATAGTATTGCATTCTAGTACTTTTAGTTGCTATTGTGATTATGACAGGTGATATCGAAATCACTATTCCTATACTCAAAAATTAGAACTAGAAGTTTAACATTCTTTAATTGAGAAATGTGTTTTTGATTGTGAGTAATTCTACAATTTGTGACTTGTATTCTCAATATATCAATTAATAACGAGGTTAGTTATTTTATTCTCATAATCATTTCGAAGAAACTCACTATGAGTTACCCAGATGAAAAAATTATTGGAAAAATATTGGTGACATATCTTTTTATTTAAAATGATTTTGAATTCATGAAGGATATTTTTTATGTATTCTTTTTTGATTCAAATAATGCTATTATTATTAAAATCCAAAATCATTGACAAATGAAATTCAAAACAATTTTAAACGAGTATAAAAATGTATTCCCTGTGGATTTCAGCGTTTTTCCAAAAGGGAAAATTCTTGTTAACCACCAAAACGCACAAGTAAATTAATTATCAAGTTCAAACTCAATTAATTGGGCAATTATATAAAATCCCTCAAGATGAGAAATTCACAAAATATTATCAGTCCAAGACCCTCATTGTTCAAAGTTCTGCTGGGATAAATGTTAAGCTGAGTTTCTACAGGAAGTTACGTGGGAGTGTGACGTCAGAGGGTTCATCCAGGGGTGTAGAGGACCATTTAAATCCTTGCAAAAGAAAGAGATCGGTTGGAATGGTTACAGGATTACAGTGTATTGTATTTAATAGGAACATAAGGAACAATTTAGGTGGTTGACTTAGGTTAAGGTTGACTCAGGTTGAGGTTGACTCAGGTTCAGGTTGACTAAAGTTTAGGTTTGACTGAGGTTTGGATTGACTGAGGTTAAGTTGATTGAGTTTTAGATTATCTGAGGTTCAGGAACTTTTTTAGTTACTTGTTAGTGACATTTAGCGATTTCTAAGAAACTTTCTTGATAGTCTTAGTAACTTTTTGGAGGTTAAGTTACTTTTTTTTTGGTGACTACAATCAACTTTTAGTAATTTTGTTTTAGGTTGACTAAAGATTAGGTTCGACTGAGGTTCAGATTGACTAAGGTTTAGATTATCTTAGGTTAGTGACTTTTTTTAGTGACATTTCAGAAACTTTCTAGTGTGTCTCAGTAAGTTTTCAGAGATTGAGGTACTCTTTAGTGACTTTAATCAACTTTTACTACCTTTAGTTTAGTTTGACTAAGGTTTAGGTTGTATTAGGTTCAAGTAGACTTCGGTTAAGGTTGACTTAGGTTGAGGTTGTCTTAGGTTTATATACAATTGGAAGTTAGTACGATTCTTTTCTTTATGTGTAACGGCTTTTGTTAATGATTTGAGATATTCTTTCAAGAAATACTATACCACAATGTAAAATTTGCTATGTGTTTCAAAAATGAATTTCTCTGGTTACTTTATTGTTTTTCAATAAATGCCTGGAATATTTTTTCAACAAATACTATACCACATTTTGAAATTTGCACTGTTTTTCGGAATAATGAATCCAAACTTGAACTCATCTGGTAACTCCATAGAGATAGATGGAGGGAGTATACGCAATCTTTACATGGTTAGATTACGTTGTCGGATTGTGATATATTTTCAGATCCACAATTTTACTATATCGTTATGAATGTATATTATATTGAATGAAATATATTTATTTGAGTGATTCCCGATTAAATATGCAAATTTGAATATTTGGAAGCCGATATTTTTCCTAATTGTTGAATTCATAATAAGCAGAATATTTATTATTTTCTGTATCTACCTGCTGAAATCCAAGGTTTGGCAACTTTTGCTCTACTAGTGTCATCGGTTGTTTCACGTCGTTCGGCGCGCTTGAAGTTTGTTTTCTGAATTCCTGATATATTTAGGTATTTATTTCAATACATTTTGAGTTAATATGAAACGTTGATTCACTATGGGACATAAGAAGTGCGTTCTTTGTGGAGAAACTCGCGAATTGACTGAAATATCGTATCACTGATATGTTTTCATATCCGCGCGCTTCATGTCAAGTTTGATAGTTCATGTTGGGGACAAAATTTATTTACTGAAAATGACATATGCTCCCTCTTTCTAGGTTTATTATTCTGGGGGTTACTCTTATGTCATACTCAAATACGTCTCATTTGAATACGATCCTCCAGGTTTCTTCCACGGAACCAACCAATGACACCACAAGACCCATCTCCAGCCCCATTTTCAGACCAGGGATGATTAATTAATTAAAAATCTTAATCAGCAGGCCATCGTGGAATTTGTGCAGTAGCGCGCCGCCCAAATCGGGTTAAGGGGCTCTAATTAGCAATCAACGCTGACTGATAAGAAAGGCAAGGGGGCAGTGCGGTGGTACAGAGGGGTGGGCGCAAGGGGATGCTTGTCGTGGGAGAGGACTCGATCCGTTAGGAAGAGGCCCGGGTAGCTCGCTATATCGATTCTAACGCGTTGCGAACTTTGACATTTTAGGTTGGGACGCATAGGCGTAGGAAGGATGGGGAAAGTAGGGTTTGATGCTGAGGTATAGGCAGGATGAAAATCTTAAAGAATCCGGAAAATTATAGCCTTAGATGATGATATATGATGAAAGATTTATAAAATATTGGTCGGTTTTAATTCAAACATTGAGATTTTTTTATGAGATAATTTCATGACAAACAATCGAAAGCTCGTTCCTTGGTACCTCAGACAGGCGCGGATCCAGGCCCCACTTCTGGGGGGGAACTTTTAAATACTCAAAATACTGAAAATGAGGACACCGACACTTTTCACAAAATGTATTGAAGGTGAAATTTTTGCTTATCTTGTAATTATTTGAGCCTTAGTACGTCAAATTCAAGGAGGGCCGGCAAAATTTAAGAGGTACCCGGGCCATTTGGGGGGGGGGGGGGAACGTTCCCCCAGTTCCCCCCCCCCCCTGGATCCGCGCCTGACCTCAGAGTGATAATCATAGATAGAGGGAGCATATGTCATTTTCAGTAAGCAAATTTTGTCCCCAACATGATCTATCGAATTTGACATGAATCGCTCGGTAATGAAAACATATCAGTTACACGATATTTCACTCAATTCGCGAGTTTCTCCACAAAGAACGCACTTCTTATGTCCCATAGTGAATCAACGTTTCATATCGACTCAAAATATATTGAAATAAATACTTTAATATATCAGAAATTCAGAAAACAAACTTCAAGCGCGCCAAACGACGTGAAACAACCGATGACACTGGGAGAGCAAAAGTTGTCAAACGTTGGATTGCAGTAGGTAGATACAGAAAATAATAAATATTCTGCTTGTTATAAATTCGACAATTGGGAAAAATATCGGAATCCAAATATTCAAATCCGAATATTTAATCGGAAATCACTCAAATAAATATATTTCATTCAGTATATTATAAATTTATAATGATATAGTAAAATTGTGGATTTGAAAAAATATCACAATCCGACAACGTCATCTGACCATGTTGGGGACATGTAAAAATTGCGATGAATTTGAATATACAATTTTCCGATTACTCTAACTGAGCTGATTCCAAAAATGTATCACATGTTGATTCCAATTGGTACAGGGTGGACCAAAATACAATAGTTTTGTGGGTGCTCATAAAGTAACGCGTAACATTCTTTATTAATTAAATAAACAATATTATCAAAAATACTTATTGTCTAGCGGCAATTGGTTTGAATGTAACACCCTGTAGTTTGTCTCATTTTTACAATAATAAAAATAAGAAATAATTTCTTTGATATTCTGTCTGCTAGACCAAAAATACCAAACATTTTTGGAAACAGCTCATTTTTATTAATCTAAGAATGTAACAAACTACAGGGTGTTACATTCAAACCAATTGCCGCTAGACAATAAGTATTTTCGATAATATTGTTAATTTGACTAATAAAGAATGTTACGCGTTACTTTATGAGCACACACAAAACTATTGTATTTTTGTCCACCCTGTACCAATTGGAATCAACATGTTATACATTTTTGGAATCAGCTCAGCTAGAGTAATCGGAAAATTGAGACAAAATGGGGGTGTTCCATAAAAAAAAATGACGGTGACGTCATTACTCGAAAGTAATTCACCCTGCATATTAGATTATTATTTTAAAATACGGTAAATTAAAATGAAAAATCGACTAGTTTTAGGATTATTTCTTAAAATGGTCTGTTTAGCTAAAAATGAATTTGTTCCATACACAGTGTAGACGTAAATGAGCGAATTCGTAATGGAAAGTTTCATGAAAAGAATATGGTTCTGAGGCAGCCATTTGTCTGATAGCTTCAATACCATACCTTCCCCCTTACAATAAAATAAACATACATTGATTCCTCTGTAAATAAAATCTTTTTATTTTATGAAAAGAAAATCCTTTATTGAAAACCCCCTTATTACTCGTTCTAGTACTTAAATCCTGTGAAAATTCGATAGATATATCCCTCAGATGCATTGGAGCATAGAGTAATTGCACACAAAAGCGTCTGAACACCGAAGCATCATTATATTGTGTATCACATTCATTCCACGAGTATCGCTATTAAAATTGGCGCTGGGATCTGTATATTCTATTGAATGTTCGTTAGTACACAAACCCCAATTAAAATGGAACTACACTCTACTCGAGCATTGTGAAGATCAAAATGAGGGGTGAAACATCTATATTTAGAAATAAAAAGTTGGTCATATCGACAATTACCGCAATTCAAACAAGAATAAGGCACAGATAATTGGTCTAGACGTTCAGTGTTTTTCTTGCCATAATAATCGTAAACAAGAACGGTAGTATTGAGGGGTTTTCTTCCACCAAGGTCTGTTGATGCTGCATAATGTTGGGGGACTTAATTTATGACATATGATATGAATTTACACTATGGACTTTTTTACGTTGAATGGTATAGAAAGTAAGAGTTTATCTCAGGACTTATGTTTGTGTTTACGTATAAGTATCCGCCATTTTTCTATTGGATTTATGCGTGTAGTCGGTGTTTTGTGAAGTTTGTTGAAAAATTGGCTGTATCGAAAGTTACGATACATAAAGTTTCACCAAAACTAACGTTTGGATGTTTACGGCGATACCTATTGCATTTCTTTGGATACGAAATTATGATTTTCAGTCTGGTAGAGTGAGGTATTTCATTGATCTCATAATTCTGGAAAGCAGGTTATCGATTGCAGATTTTGCTTTATGGTCTGAGTTATTTCACTCAGGTTAACGATGCTCTTCTATGGAGCCTGAAGAGTATGAGTTACTCTACAGACTCACTAAGCTTGGCTTTGACTGTATAGGCTATGTTGACGACAATGGACAAAAAGTCCTCGATGTATCGATGTATCAAAATCAGAAAGAGGCACAGGTATAGCCTAAAACGAGGGTTTCTAGATCTCTGGGAAGTGAGCCTTCTATCTTGCAAACCGAAACATTAGCTGCCTATTCTTGCGCCCAAGAGTGTCTCAAAAGAAACCTAAAAAGAGGTGCTTATTTACATCACTACGGACATCCAAGCCACGCTGTATCACCCTGTATATTATTTTAAAATACGGTAAATTGAAATAAAAAAATCGACGTGTTTAAGGATTATTCCTTAAAATGATCTGTTTAGCTGAAAATGAATTTGTTCATACTTTAAGGACACGGTGTATATGTCCTCGATAACTTCTGCACGAATTCCATCTTCAACATATTGAATTGATTGTGGAGCATTGGCATAGACCTTCTCTTTTGTGTGGGCCAAAGACAAAAATCTAAAGGTGTTAAATCAGAAGATCTCGGTGGCCAATGGTGACCAGAAAATTTTTCTTGAGAAATTGCGTTTGTTTCGTTGCTTTTATGGCGAGTGGCAACCTCTTGTTAAACATAAACGTTGTTCACATCAATTTCTTACGATTCCGATCATGAAAAAATTAATTATAGCTCGGTAGCGCAATTCATTCACCGTAGCAGTTGCATCAGCTTCATTTCCAAATGAATAAGGTCCAAACACACCACCAATTCAAACACCGCACCAAACAGTGACATATTGAGGATTTAGAGGCCTTTCAACAATCATTCCTAGATTTTCCGAGCCCCAAATGCAAAAATATTGCTTATTAACGTAGCATCTGGAGTGAAAATGGACCTCATCACTGAAACTGTTTTTTCGATGAATATCTCAATCATTTTGATGCATTTCAAGGACCTTATCAGCGAAGACGTTGCTGGTGATCGACCGACTTGAGTTCTTGTGTTAACTGAACTTTTAAAACCAACTTTTTAAGATCTAAGTCTGTAAGCAAAATATGGTATACTATCGTTTGTAGAAAACATTATTCCCAAGATCGATAAAAAATCGACAAACCTAGGTTCTGTGAAAACTACGAGCTAAAGCAGCAATATTCTCAGTTGTTCTTGAGCGACGCACACGGTTTCGATTCTCCACATCATTTTGTCGGTCGAGAAGGAGTTTCAGGACGACTCAAAAATGCTTCAGTTTTAAGAACTGTGACTGAAATTTTTACCATTTTTGAAGTGAATTGTAACAATTTGGAAGCGTCGTTGAAGCGTGTATCGTTCCATTTTTAGTAATGGCGTAGTTTTTACTAGTCAAATGTCAGAAGTATACAGTTTCAAAAGTGACAGTTGCCCAGATAGTGGTCTATTCAGAATGAAATCTCTTAATGGAAATTCTTAATCTGAAATTATTGAAATTTAAATATAAATTCTGCAATTATTGGATAAATAAAATAATAACCTTTTTTTATTTACCTTTTTTCATTGAGGTGACATTAAAGAAATTATGTTCAAGCTATGTAAATCACTGCTACAATTAAAAATAGATTAGTTGTAAATTAAAAAAAAATCCCTCCTCCCATTTTCAACTTTCACCAGTTGGATACAGCAAGCTAACCACCCTCGATTTACAAGTTTCTACGAAAATTTCCTGTGCCTACCGTTCGAAAATCAGAAATAGTTATATTTGGGGCGAATTATTCCCAAACATGCCATTCTTCAATTTCTTCTGATTTTGGCATAAGATAAGAGAAATAAACGGTTATTTTACGATTCCGTTGGCCTTTCGCGTGATGTAAACAAACTCAAATGGAACAAACGGTGCAATCAGATCATGCTTCTAATTTCCTAACAGAGACAACGGATTTCGTTTTAAGGCGATAAATCGACATCAGTTAGACACTATTATGTATTTAGATAAAACTAGAAATGCAACTATCAAAACATAAGAGAAAATATAAGAAAAATGAGGAAACTGTAGAGGATATGCGACGTTTTTTCGAAAGAATACCAACCACTTCATTAGAGAAAGTGGCTGAATTTTTGATATGTCATAGAGTAATAAACATAGAAAGAGGGAGTATACGCAATTTTTACATGTCCCCAACATGGTTAGATTACGTTGTAGGATTGTGATATATTTTCAAATCTACAATTTTACTATATCATTATGAAAATATATTGTAATGAATGAAATATATTTATTTGAGTGATTCCCGATTAAATATGCAAATTTGAATATTTGGAATCCGATATTTTTCCTAATTGTCGAATTTATAATAAGCTGAATATTTATTATTTTCTGTATCTACCTGCTGAAATCCTAGATTTTGCAACTTTTGCTTTCCTAGTGTCATCGGTTGTTTCACGTTGTTTGGCGCGCTTGAAGTTTGTTTTCTGAATTTCTGATATATTTGAGTATTTATTTCAATATATTTTGGGTTAATGTTAATAATAAACGTTAATTCACTATGGGACATAAGAAGTGCATTGTTTGTGGAGAAACTCGCGAATTGAGTGAAATATCATATCACTGATATGTTTTTATTTCCGCGCGCTTCATGTCTAATTTGATAGTTCATGTTGGGGACAGAATTCGCTTACTGAAAATAACATATGCTCCCTCTAGCTATGTTTATTACTCTGAGGTCTATAACATATCAAAAATTCAGCCAATTTGATAGGGAGTCACTTCCCTTAATAAAGTTATCCTTTCGACAATTTCAAAAACCACAGAATTTATCACAAATATCTGAAATATCGAGTAATTTTTCAAAGGTTATGGGGCTTTGACAATCGAAGTCAATTTGGACTACTAAGAGAATATAGGTTGACGTCAGTTTGACAGATATTCTGCCATCTGTGATCATAGAATGGGATGAGAGTACAATTGTTCCAGAAAAGTTGTTATGTAGGTATTTTCAATTCTTATTATGCAAGTCCATTGGAATTTAAATCTGTGATGATATCACGCTCTTCTTTTTTCTAAATTAATTGTTTCACCTGAACCAAAGCAAATTTCCAACAGAGCAACATTTGCCGTATCGACCAGTGGAAAACAATAAACCAAAACAATCTTTTTCATTGAACTGTAATCTGACAATATAACCTTAATGCTCTCTCTTTCGAAATTCCCAATTAAACATTGTTAGCCCTTTCGATTATTTTTAATTAATTAATACCCCTTCCCTCAAACTCTACATTTCACTCATCAATTTAATTAAATTCCAAATAGGATATCAATCCTTTCTTAAAGAACACCTGAGGTGTACAGATTTTCCAATAAGAGGTTTCATTTCGATATAAAAAAGACCAGTATATTTTGATAGAAATCGATGGAAGTTTATTTCATTGTGAAGAGGAAGGTATGCCATTAAAGATGGAAAAAGATATCAGCTAAATATGATAATTGCAGCACAATATCCTTTTCAAGAAATTTTCTATGACCAATTCGCATATTTGAGACTGTATATCCTCGGCATCTTCACGAATTCCATTTTTAAGGTCTTGGAGCCTTGTCATAGACCTCATCTTTCACGTGGCCGCAAAGAAAAAAAGTCTGAAGGTGTTAAATCACAAGATCACGGTGGCCAACAACAGTTGCACCAGCCCAATTATACCACAAGCTGAACAATTTCACCATATAGTGGCACGTTTATTTACTCATTTGTTTATTCATCCTTCTGATAAATACATGGAAGATTATTTTAACCCATCAAAAGTACATCGGGACTCAACATCTGATATAGAAACAATATAAAGGGTGTTTTTTCTAGAGCTGTAGAACTTTAAATTGCAATAAAACAACGATGGATTATTCGATTGACATGAATTTTATTAATCCGCAAGATAATCTTGTGGCATTACATTTTAAATATGATTTCTGCCATATGACCGCCACGGCTGGCTCGGATGTAGTCCAATTTGGACGTCCAATTTTCGATGACTTTTTCCAACTTTTGTGGCCGTATATTGGCAATAACACGGCGAATGCTGTCTTCCAAATGGTCAAGGGTTTGTGGCTTATCCGCATAGACCAATGACTTTACATAGCCCCACAGAAAGTAGTCTAGCGGTGTTAAATCACAAGATCTTGGAGGCCAATTCACAGGTCCAAAACGTGAAATTAGGCGGTCACCGAACGTGTCTTTCAATAAATCGATTGTGGCACGAGCTGTGTGACATGTTGCGCCGTCTTGTTGGAACCACAGCTCCTGGACATCATGGTTGTTCAATTCAGGAATGAAAAAGTTAGTAATCATGGCTCTATACCGATCATCATTGACTGTAACGTTCTGGCCATCACTAAACAGTCAGTTTTTCTGGATGTAACGGTGTTTCGACATACACTTGAGGATTAGCTTCACTCCAAATGCGGCAGTTTTGTTTGTTGACGTAGCCATTCAACCAGAAGTGCGCTTCATCGCTAAACAAAATAAAATGGACGTAGTGCGCGATACGTATTCCGCACAGAACCATTATTTTCGAAATAAAATTGCACTATTTGCAAGCGTTGTTCAGGCGTGAGTCTATTCATGATGAATTGCCAAACCAGTAATGCCAACTTAAAGTTATATTCCTTGAAAAAAACACCCGTTACCTTACAAGGACCCAATCAACAGAAAATACGACAGGCTTGAGTTTTTGCGTTAAAAGAACTTTAAAAGTCTTAAGTACTACATTTTCATACAAAATACAAAGTAATATCGTTTGTGGAATGCCTTGGTCAACACAACGGGATACAGCAGTAATATTTTCGCAAACGCACACGGTTTAGATTCTCCACGTAACTTGTCGTCACACCTAATATTCTTCCACCAGTTTCACTATTGTTGGCCAAAAAGGTGCTTCACGACTACCCAAAAGTGCTTTAGTATTGCTACAACTTCAATGCTTTTTCGAAGAATGTATCGTTTCATTTTTAGTAATGGCCAAGTTTTTGTTTGGCACATATATCAATTATTCTCTCGCAAAGTTCGAAAGTCATCTGTCATTCAGTTTGTTTACAGCTCTTTATTTTGTCAGTAAAGTGTGTTTTGAATTTTCAAAAAGTAATAGTAAAATTGATCCTTCAATGTACACCGTGTATTGTTTTAGTACACGCAAGCAAGCTGATCTACATATGAAAGGGTCATTTCAGTGTGAGATGAAGGTAAAATAAATTCTGGTGAGCGAATATCACGAATTAGGTCAAGAATCAATACCTGCCTGGGTTCTGAACTTTTCACATTTGACCTTCCAGTTATAGCCCTCCTGATGCAGATCCTCAGCATTTTCCTGAGCGGAAGTGAATGCTCTTTTCAGCCTTTTCAATTTTCAAAGCGGAAACAACATAATTGGGTAAAGGTTTCATGATTGGGAACTCGTAAAGTAATGAACTTGTGGGTATATGATTGTTAGGAGTACTACAGGGTACTCGTCAGGGGCCAATAATTTTCTTATTACGTTGTATTCTTGCTATTTTTATCAACATATAAGAGAAGAAAATGGTACTAAATATTGAAACGAGTTTGAAGTTATCAATTATTATGTGGAGAATATCCTTTTTTGCAAGAATGGATTTCGATATCAACTCAGAATAGTAATTTACGTAACAAGTCCGGAAAATAGGGTTTTTTTGGACGAATAGACAAAATTCCAGGACGAGCGTAAGCGAATTTCTGTGAGTCCAAAAAAACCATTTTCGGGCGTGTTGCGTACAATATTTTTTCGGCAACCATGTAGAATAACACTATCGCTGCTGCTTTCCATATTTTATTGCGATTGCGATCAAAAAACATGCAAATTTTTGACAACTAATTTCATATGAACTGTCAGCCGTTATCTCGGTTGCTATGGATTCTATGATTCTTTTCCGGCCTAGTCCGGGAAGTACGTACTTTCCGGACTAGGCCGGAAAATGCTACTTTCTCAGAGAAAAAGCGTCCGGGAAGTGAGCACTTCCCGGACGGTTGCCGAAAAAAGTTTTTTAGTAGGTAGATCAATATATACACTGTGTCCGTAAAGTATGGAACAACTTCATTTTTAGCTTAACAGAGCATTTCAAGAAATAATCCTGAAACACGTCGATTTTTTATTTTAATTTACCCTAATCTCAAATAAATAATCTAATATACAGGGTGAATTACTTTCGAGTATGACGCCACCGTCAACTTTTTTGAATGGAACACGCCCATTTTGTCTCAATTTTCCGATTACTCTAGCTGAGGTGATTCCAAAAATGTATCACATGTTGATTCCAATTGGTACAGGGTGGACAAAAATACATTAGTTTTGTGTGTGCTCATAAAGTAACGCGTAACATTCTTTATTAGTTGAATTAACCATATCATCAAAAATACTTATTGTCTAGCGGCAATTGGTTTGAATGTAACACCCTGTTGTTTGTTACATTTTTAGATTAATAAAAATGAGTGGTTTCAAACATGTTTGGTACTTGTGGTCTAGCAGACAGAATATGAAAGAAATTATTTCCTATTTTTATACATTTTTATTAATCTAAAAATGTAACAAACTACAGGGTGTTACATTCAAACCAATTGCCGTTAGACAATAAGTATTTTTGATAATATTGTTAATTTAACTAATAAGGAATGTTACGTGTTACTTTATGAGCACACACAGAACTATTGTATTTCTGTCTACCCTGTACCAATTGGAATCAACATGTGATACATTTTTGGAATCAGCTCAGCTAGAGTAATCGGAAAATTGAGACAAAATGGCGGTGTTCCATTTGAAAAAAAATGACGGTGACGTCATTACTCGAAAGTAATTCAACCTGTATATTAGATTATTTTTTAAAAAACGGTAAATCAAAATAAAAAATCGATGTGTTTCAGGATTATTTCTTAAAATGGTCTGTTTAGCTAAAAATGAATTTGTTCCATACTTTACAGACACAGTGTATCTTATATTACGCTTTGTAACATCATGAATAACACTCCATGCATTAGGTGATTTTATTGTTTTGGTTGTTCTTTTGAACAAACCTTTGTCGTGCGGTGCTACAAATAAATATCAATAAATGCCCAATGAATGAAGTTTCGAATTGAGAACTACATTGTTTGCAGTTCATCACTTAAAGTTTTTTTTTCATTTACGTTTTCACACCCAGTTTCCAGGAAATGTTGGACCTGTTTTCCTTCACGGAGAGGTCATAATTAAATAAATTGAACTAATTAATATAGAGGACACCCATGTAGACATCGAGCGAGACAAACACTGCTCAACTTTATGTAATATCCGAACAAATTTTCTTCTTCATGTTAAATAGCTATTCAACTGATAATTTGGAGTGGAAACCCTTGGAAAACTATAAGACTTTCTCACTTGAACCCTAAACCACGATAACTGAGCATGAATACATCATAGCTAATTATAGAATTCAATTTATTCAAACTAAATCGAATGTGTAATTTGGGATTTGGTAATACGAACTTGTAAGTGTTCTGGACCCCTTTGTAGGAACATTTGTAGTTCTCAGCGCCAAATTAGGGTTTTTCATCATCCCCATGGATGGAAAGAGGGAGAATATTATGGCTTCTGTGAAATGATAAGCCTAGAAAGGTTCACTAGACAAGTGGAACTGAAATAGCAGATATTAGAAGTTCAGACAATTTAGGGATTCGTTATAATTGTTTTGGTCTTGTAGTTTCTATCCTGAGCTTTCGGAATGGCTTTGAGAACTTATCACATCGCTGAATTTTCAATAACTACACACAAAAATGCACTAACATCTTTCGGAATGATTCTGAACTATCGAAAACCTTACTTTTTTTTTTGAGTGTTTGTTCTCTGATATGATCAAGACATTCATTTCGTTGTAGTGTCTGTATTTCAGAATTTTGATCCAGAAATTACCTGCAACTTCTCCTGGACGTGAACTACGCCCTTGAAACCTCAGTATGTTTTAGATCGGAACTATATGTTTGAAAAACGTTTTTTTTGAGGGGTCTGTGACGAATAATTCAGGAGATATAACGATTTTTAGAGTGAAATTCAATTTTTTCCCAAATTTCGAGTTCAAATAATTTCAATGGACTATTTTAGTTATGTTGATAAATTTGATACGATAGAATTGAAATAGAGAGCAAAACTGATAAATCAGTGACAAAATTTTGAAAATCCATCAATAAATGACTGAGAAATAGATTATTCAAATTTACGTATTTTAGTGCGGAACGTCTTTGGTCTCCGACTCGTCTGTGACGTCACGCCACTTGCCTGTGATCGCTACACCATAAATTACGTTTAAATACTTAGCCGCGCCAAGGCTCTCGCGCCGTTTGTACTCGAGTTTTGTTTTTATGTCACTATAATGGAAGAAGGCTTCGTGGAAGGACAAAGTTATTTTTACTCAATAACTTATTTCAAACCAACTTACACCTTAGTATTTTTATTATCGGAAATAGACAGCTAGTACTGATAGGTACTTACATCAAAATGATCTTCACACACATATGAAGTAGTTTTAGGTCCAATTAAGTCACGCCTCATTAATTTGCACCACTTCTTCCTTTGATTCACGTCATTTGGTACATGAAAAAACAATTCATTGGGGTTTTTAATTGTCGTGCTTGCACACATAGGCACAATACAATATTTTTAGGATTTTTTTTTATTTCAGCCATCGTGTAACGAACAAAACAGGACACGAACGGCACAAGTGATTGTACACCAATGAATTCGTAAGCACTCTGCGAATACCATTCGCCTCGTGTAAGTGGCGTGACGTCACACACTAGACTATGAAATTATTCTTCCAAGCGCAACATCAAAGTCCCATAACTTTTTCATTTCAAGAGATATTTCAATGATTCTTACACATTTTTGTTTTATTTTACTTAAATTTTTAGAATTAATCCTTAACAAAAAAATGAAAACTAGTCCAATGCCCAATTTCGATCTCACCTGAAAAATTTTTTCTCCAAAAATTTTCGTAAAATTTTCCATACCTAACCCTTAAAATTATTGAAATAAATAAAAGTTCCTCCAAGGGTATATTGTATCATTTTATTGATTGATTCGACTATGTAGATTACGAAAATGCTTGCAGTTGGGCGATCAGTAGGTTATTTCATAAATCATAGGCAAAATTCGTTTTCAGTTTCGCACATGCCTGAAAATATTCATTTGTTTTATTGATTGGTACCGAGGGGGCTATGGTCAATATTTTGGGAGATATAACCAGTAAGAGAACATAATAATATAATAATAATAAACTTTATTTAGCACTCGGCTATTGAAAACAATACAAATGTAATCCACTAACTTAATTAAATTCTTCATAAATATAACTCATTGAACATTTTTTGAATTCTCTATAATTATTACAATATTTGATCTTTTCAGGTAGTTTATTGAAGATAACTAATCCCCTGCTAAATGTGGATTTATTCATTAATGTAGTACTAACTTTTTCTATGTAAAAATCATCTCGACGTCGTGTTTCATAATTATGTATCTCCTTAGCAAATTTTAGGTTTTCACTCAAATTTTCAGGTAACATTTTATTCCTTGCTTTGAATATTAAATCTAATGTTCTATAAATAATCCTTTGATTGACACTCATCAATTTCAAACAATTCAACATATTTCTTATGGGAGTTCTTTTATTACATTTCAAAATAATTCTCATACATCTATTTTGCACTTTTTGTAACCTATCTATGCTACCTTAATTTAAATTAAACATAACTGACGAGCAATAATCCACATGAGGAAGTACCAATGATCTAAACAACATCACTGACGTATTCATATCAATTTTACCCCTTATTCTAGATATGAAACCAACCTTTTTGGACATTTTATTTGCGATATAATCCACGTGAAACTGAAACTTTAAATTCTCGTCTAAAATCAATCCTAAGTATTTCACACACGGACGACATACAAATGATGTTATATTCCACACATAAATGACAAGGTCCTTGCGTTATATGAAATAAAAACTAGGTCCTTCATTCTAAATGAAAGTGTGTTTTAGTTACGTTTTCTTTAGGAACCTCAAAATGGTTAACTCTTTATACAAAATAAATTGTGGAAATTGAATCAAATTAAAGTCACAATCAATATCAACACTTTAAAATTAATGAGAGGTCACATGTTTTCAGTTCTACCTTGTTGAACCTTTAAAAAAAATAATCTTTTTTGGATTTAACCAGATCGAAAGAAGTCTTTTCAAACTGCAGGCCGCTATTGATCCCTGATGAATATCCCATTGGGCCTCGATAACTCATTAAGCACTTATCACGCCCCAGCAGATCGATCTGATCTGCAATCGAGGAATTACGTCTATTGAAGGGCGAAGATGCTGAATCTGGGCAAAACCGTAGGCCTTCCGACGTGATGTAGGCCATGAGAAGAGCCGAAAAAGGTGTTGGCCTTGGGTTTTCGTTCGCCTGGGCGTGAGGGTTCTATAACAAACGGCTGAGTGTTGTAAGGGAGGCTGCAGGGATGGACCAGTCGTTAAAACAGGACATTTCAACAACTATCTCATGATTCTCATGAATGATAATCAACAGTTTATAACGTCCAATCAAAACTTAGTTTTTGACCCTCATTTTGCTCATATTTAGAACGTCCTGTAGTTCCATTTGTGGCCTTCTTCTCTAGTCTATTAATATAGGGTTTTCTTCTGAGTAATGAACATAAATAAAGGGAGCATAAGTCATTCTAAAATAGTAGAACTGATAGAGAAAAACGGATTGCATGTACAGATTAAGCTTCACAAATAGCAGGCCTTTCAAAAAGTTCCCAATCTACCATAGAAAAACACATTTTTTTGACAAAATTCGATTTTATTATTCAACATAGTTGCCTTCGAGGGCGATACAGCGATTATAGCGATCTTGCAATTTTTCGATAGCATTTTTGTAGTAGGATTTGCCTTTCGCTTCAAAATAGGCCTCAGTTTCGGCGATTACCTTTCATTGGCGCTAAATTTCTTTCCAGCGAGCATTCTTTTGAGGTCTGAGAACAGGAAAATGTCGCTGGGGGCCAGATTTGGCGAATACGGTGGATGCAGAAGCAATTCGAAGTCCAATTTACGCAATTTTGCCATTGCTATATTTGATTTGTAATACGTTGCATTGTCTTGATGAAATATCACCTTTTTTACTTCAAATGGTACGGATTGCATCCCTTAAACGACCCAATAACGCTATTTAATAATCGCTGTTGATGGTCTGGCCCTTTTGGAGGTAATTCATGAATATTATACCTTGAACATCGCAGAATACTGATGCCATAACCTTGCCAGCTGACTGTTGTGTTTTTCCTCGCTTTGGATTCAGTTCATCGTGTGCAGTCCACTCAGATGACTGTCGATTGGACTCCGGAGTGAAATGATAGAGTCATGTTTCATCCATTGTCACATATCGACGCAAAAATTCAGGTTTATTGTACTTAAACTCTGCTCAGAATTATTAACATGTAGTTGCGTTTGATCGATTGTTAGCTCACGCGGTACCAATTTTGCTAACAGCTTCCTCATGTACAAATATTTGTGAATGATATGATGTGAACGATCAGATGATATCTTCACAATGTCTGCTATCTCGATCAACTTCACTTTACGGTTATTCGAAATTATTTCTTGACCTTTTTTGATTTTTTCGTCGGTGACAACTTCTTTTGGGCGTCCACTGCGTTCGCCGTCTTCGGTGCTCATTTCACCTCGTTTAAACTTGGCATATCAATGAATGATGATTGATTTTCCTGGTGCAGACCCCGAAAACTCTTCATCAAGCCAAGATTTTGCTTCAACTGTATTTTTCCCTTCAAAATGCAATATTTTATCAGCACACAATTTTTTTTCCTTTTTTTTTCAAATAACAAAAGTAGCTACACTCACAACGCAATATCTCACAAACTAATGGTTCGACTGCTGTCAAATTTTGACACGCATCGTTTGAAGGTTGGTACTAAAAATCATATGGATTCAATACAAGCACCGCCATCAGTGCATCTAACCGGGGACTTTTCAATTGGCCTAATAAGTTGGTGTATCTAAAAAAGTAGAGCTGATAGAGAAAAACGGATTGGATGTACAGTTTTAGTGTCCCAAATACAGTTGAAATCAGATCTGAAATCCCAGGCACCAAAAAAAAAATTTTTTTTTGTTGCCCAGTTGCAAAATAAATGCAAAACCAAATTTTTAGTATGTAGCCGTAACCCATATTCAGATGCTTCACTCAAATTGAACCGAAATCCCATTGGGAGGGTGAA
This sequence comes from Harmonia axyridis, assembly GCF_914767665.1. Taxonomy (NCBI): domain Eukaryota; kingdom Metazoa; phylum Arthropoda; class Insecta; order Coleoptera; family Coccinellidae; genus Harmonia; species Harmonia axyridis. The sequence continues at coordinate 41,328,505 of NC_059505.1, forward strand.
CCAATTCCTTTATTTGGGGTCTATTATAACAGACCAGCTGAATCCGGATATGGAGATTAAACGTAGAATAGCAATGGCCAAGACCACTTTTGCGAAAATGAAGTCTTTTTTATGTAATGACCACCTTAACCTGGACTTGAGGCAGAGAATGGTCAAGTGCTATGTTTGGCCGGTGCTTTTGTATGGCGTCGAAACATGGACCTTCAAGTTGTCAACATTGAACTGCATTGAAGCATTCGAACTGTGGATACACAGTTGTATGCTGAAAATTCCCTGGACAGCACATAACACAAATGAAGAAGTGTTAAAAAGAGCCAACAAGAATAGAGAATTGTCATCAAGCGTAGAAAGATATCTTATCTGGGCCATGTGATGAAGGGAAGTCGCTATCAAATTCTGCAATTGATAATCAGCGACAAAATAGAAGGAAAGGGTGTAGGAAGAAGGCAAGCCTTCTGGCTCGGAAATATTCGAGAATATACCGGAATAAGAAATGCAAGTCAACTTTTGCATATGGCACAGGATCGAGAAGCATTCTCAATGGTGATCGACGGACAGAACTGACAGGGCACATGAAGAAGAAGTGCAATCAGTTCCAGGGCTGATAAGCTGTTGATTTCCTCGTTACGGCTCTGTGGTCGGACGCGGATGCTGGATGTAAGGTTCGCAAGACAGTCGGCCAGTGCAGATCGATGTGTAGCGGGGTCCCAATCGGTCTGGCGGCGCTGCCTGGGCCTGTGCCAATCTGACCCAGTTCGGAAAACCAACTCCACCCTTAAAACGGATTTTCGGGGACCCGCCGTCTATGGCCCGACTCTGGGTTATTGGCGCAACATATGTGCCATCCCGCAGGACTAACAGGGTTTATTTGCGTCCTGCTGGTGGCGGGTTTTGCGAAGGTGGCCACGTTGTGACGTCAAATACCAAAGGGGGGTCTGTTTGGGGTTGATGGAACTACGTACGAGTTGTGAAAAGTTCAAGGGTGAGGGGTTGTAACGTACAACGCCGGATGGGTTTGACAGAAGGTGGTCGATTGACGTATTTTGGGTTGCACGCGAGGAGAGGGGGGGAGCAGAGTACATTAAAACATTGATGAGTTCTGTTGGTCATAAAAAATTAAAACGATGGGAACTTTTCCAGGATAAAACAGGGTTTCTTTTAATTCTGCAATTTGCCTATGAATTTATAGCCATTTGGGCGAAACCTCAGAGTAATAAACATAGATAGAGGGAGCATATGTCATTGTCAGTAAGCAAATTTGTCCCCAACATGAACTATCAAATTTGACATGAAGCGCGCGGAAATGTAAACATATCAGTGATACGATATTTCACTCAATTCGCGAGTTTCTCCACAAAGAACGCACTTCTTATGTCCCATAGTAAATCGACGTTTCATATTAACTCAAAATATATTGAAATAAATACCTGAATATATCAGAAATTCAGAAAACAAACTTCAAGCGCGCTACACGACGTGAAACAACCGATGACACTAGGAGAGCAAAAGTTGCCAAACCTTGGATTTCAGCAGGTAGATACAGATAAAAATAAATATTCTGCTTATTATAAATTCCTCAATTAGGAAAAATATTGAATTCCAAATATTCAAATTTGCATATTTAACCGGGAATCACTCAGAGAAATATATTCCTTTCAATATAATATACATTCATAATGATATAGTAAAATTGTTGATTTGAAAATATAACACAATCCGTCAACGTAATCTAACCATGTTGGGGACATGTAAAAATTGCGTATACTCCCTCTATCTAAAAAAATTCAAAACTAAGTCTATCACTGACACATCCATTCCCTGACGTGTGAACTTATTTGAACTGAACACTACATCAGTACACATGATCAGGTTAGGTACTACTATTTTCTTCGAATTTTTTTGATATTATTTTCGGAATAAGACTCAAATTTCATTTTAGTGTATATTTAACCTCTATACATATATCTATATATCTTACAGAGAACTAAGGTGAAAATTGAGTACAATGCAGGGTGTTCCTAAATTGAAGGTACAAAGAAAGATAAGAGATTCCTTGGATAATTTCAAGAAAAAAGTCCTATAAACATGTACCCCCAACCAAACACTTAGTTTTCGAGATACAGGGTGTTTTTTGTAGACCTCCTTTTATCGAATCTTTATTGATCTTCGCTACAGATTGGGTAAATAAGTACCAAAACTTATAATGCATTCATTCATCATAGCTTACTAACTGGATTTTTTTGAGGATTACTAGAGAATTGTTCGCAATTTTTTCTTGAAATCGGTAGCAGATACGACATATCTAAAATACATCGGAATGTGTAGAACTAAACCAAGGTTTCTCTGTACATTTATCTAAATTACCACCATAAAGAAATTCTGGAGGAAAGAGGCAGTGTTCCAGAACTGTAGGGATTTCTGTATCGCATTGTAACTGGTGACAAAAAATGGGTTCATTACGGTAATCCCAAGCGCAGAAAATCATGGGGATTTCCCGCCATGCTTCCACGTCGACGTCCGAACCGAATATTCACGGTTCTAAGGTCATGCTCAGTATTTGGTGGGACCAGCTCGGCATAGTGTATTATGAGTTGTTGAAACCGACTGAAACAATCACAGGTGATCGTTATCGAACGCAATTAATGCGTTTGAGCCGAGCATTGAACGACAAACGTCGGCAATACAACAAGAGATGTGATAAAATGATTTTACAGCATGACAATGCTCGACCCCATGTTGCGAAAGTGGTCAAGACATACTTGGAAACGTTGAAATGGGAAGTTTTAACCCACCCGGCATATTCTCCAGACGTTGCTCCCTAGGTCTATCACTTGTTTCGATCAATGGCACATGGCCTGACTGACCAGAACCGGTCTTATGGAGAAGTGAAAAATTTGATCGTTTCGTGGGTCGCTTCAAAAGATGACCAGTTTTTTCAACGCGGGATTCGTACGCTGTCCAAAATATGGAAGAAAGTAATGGCCAGCGATGGACAATACTCTGAATCATAAATATATTTCTCTAATTCATTGCATTTTCATTGAAATTAAGGAAATATTTCCATAAATATAATTTAGTGATTTTTGCATTGAAAAATGTTGGTTGGCATAACTGATTTCTTTAAGGCAAATTGATGAATTGACAGATATCAAATATAACCATGAAAACTGTGCGTTTCTGATATATTCTCGCACGATTTTGTTCTACAAGATGTGGAAGAATGAACGGAATAACCACAGAATTAGAGAAATATATAACCAGTTTTTCACGATAAAGCCTCGAATTTCGGAAACAAATGGCGGAAGCAAGGTTGTACGCTTATGTAAAACAACATTTTTTACTTTATATAGCATGGCTATGAACGTCAAAATATCTTAAAAGAAGCATATCACTTTTCAGTTGGACTTGTGCCTCATAAATATAACAATTGAAACATAAAGTGATCATATGATCTATGATGATATTTTTTGGAATTCCTTAGATTCATTGGAACTACTAGCTTTTACCCGCTGTTTTTAAGAACCTCTGTTAACTAAACATGAAGAAATGAAAAGATAAGTACGTTTTTCAAATGACCCATTTCCCTAAAACATTCAGAATAAAATTCCATCCAATTTTCCATGTGTTTTCGTGCATGATTCCGTGCATTTCTTGTTTTTGTTGACCCAACGAATAACCCAAAACTCGTTCGCGTTTTACCAGAGAGTTTTTGTGCAAAACATCAAATCCCTGCGTTTTTCTCATTTCCTCAAACGGCACGTAGCTTATTGCAATCGATAATTCCAAGGAAAGAAGTCGAGGAACGTAATTTTGAATATCGAGCAACTTACATTTACATTTTATAAACACAAAACAACACGCTATAAATCTGAACCCATATATTAGTTTACTGTTAGCATGTTATTACGATGGCAGTCATAAATTACAATCCTGGAATTATTGTCCCACAAGTTTTTATTTATAGTTTCGAAGGTTTTCCAAATATTTTTATAGGTACGTTCCTTCCGAAACTTTTCACTGTGGCGGTTTCGGGTCAATCTGAAATTTTCCACGTTCGCTCATATTTTGATTCGGGATAGTTGTCAACTGTCAAGGGCGTAGAAATAGGGGGGGAGAACTGGGGGTAACCACCCCTACCAAGATCTCCAAAATATAAAATTTCAGAATTCTCTCAAAGACGAAGAACGAAAATTTTTGCATAATATGAAGCAATAACCTTATTACTTTTCTTTAAAATCGACACGGCAGCAAAAAATCGGATCCTTTTACGGTTTATGAGTTTATTATCGCTTTCAAGCCACGTCCATGGCTGAGGTTTATTATTTTCCTTTATCTACCCGCTTTGTCGGCGCCCCTTTGTTTTGCCATCTGTGATTTTTGCATTCGTCAACGGTATACACTTACCCGTTGTTTTCGGTTTTGTATCATTTTCCTCGCAAAATTGTCTGTGCTGTGTTTTACAATTTATTGTGTTTCATTTAAATTGCAATTTATTTGTGATGACATCCGTTTTGAATTATTGACTATACAGGGTGTTCCTGTATTGGAGGTACAAGCGGAAATGACAGATTACTCGGATCATTTTAAGAAAAGAAGTCCTATATCATGGGTCCGCAAACAACTTGTTTTCGAGATACAGATGTTTAAATTTCATGTTTTTTTCTGATAGCACTTTCCCTTCATAAGATATTCAATTTAAATTTGGTATAGATATTCCAATTCGAAGTTTTCATCATGTGATATGCTAATTTTGAATGCAAATCTACACGGTGATATTTCATCTGGAAGAGTGCCCGCTTCTTTCAACCAATTTTTTTTGGTGAACCACTGGTAGTTCAGAAAATTGTAAAAAGAAACTCTGTTCCAGTATTTCACTTTTTGGCCTGTTCTTGTCAAACAATTTTTTAGTAATCCTCAGGAAAATTCAAATTTTTATAAGATCCAATAAGCTGTGATGAATAAAATTAATTTTGGTACTTATTTACCCAATCTGTAGCAAAGATTAATAAAGATTAGAGGAAATAGTATAATCATCACAAAAAAGTAGGACTACAAGAAACACCCTGTATCTCGAAAACATTCTACTCTTAAAATTATTCAAGGAATCTCTCATTTTTCTTCGTACCTTCAATTTAAGAAAACCCTGTATAAGGTAAGATCAATCGAATCGGTAATAAAAAAAATGCTATTACGTCAAGTGATTTTTTGTTACTTCGTTATCGAACCTTTCTTTTTCACATTATAGCTTTGAGTAAACGTTGTCGTCAAAAATTTTTTTTTCGATTACCCCCCCAAGAAAAAGAAGATCTACGCCCTTGTTTCTCTGTGGTGGTTTCGGGTCAATCTGGAGTTTTGCACATTCGCTCATAGTTTGAATCGAGATAGTTGTCAACTGTTTGGTAGTTGCAAGGCGACAGTACCTCGTAAGTGAGTTTGAGGTGAATCAAGTTTCAACCGAGATTCAGATGTGTTCATGAACTAACAACAGTGTTCCTGAGGAACTTTATGGAATGCTGGGAGACTTCTACTTTTGTTAGACGTAGCATTATTTTCAACTTAACGAATTATCATTCAGTTATCTCAAACTAACGATTTTCCCAGAAGCGCATGCGCCAAATTGCAATTTGAAGTTTAAAATTTATATTATTATCATTATAACTTTCGCTTGAAGGATGAATGAAGAGATTTCCAACGAAAGTTTTCATTTTGATATAAAAAAAACAAGCATAACTCGTGAGAAAACAATGTATGTTCATTTCATTGTAAAGAAAAATTCAATTTCACAATTCACAACTTCAGTGCGTTGTTGAGGCATGTACCGTTCCATTTTCAGTAATGGCATAGTTTTAACTTGTCAAATGTCAAAATATGACAGCTTCAAAAGTGGCAGCTGCCTAGATAGCAGGCTATTCAAAATGAAACATCTTAATGGCAAATTCTGTGAAATTAATTTATTGCAAAGTAGGTTTTGGACGTACCAAACTCCGAATAGCGTACTATGTGTTGAAAGTAAATTTATTAGTTATATCTTAAAAACTACATTGAAAAATACTCAAGGCCCAGTTGACATTTTCGTTGCAATAGTCAATATTTGTTAACTATATTATCTTATCTACGTTCGACTTCCAGTAATATTTATTAGAACGTGAGTACCCATATGAATTGTTGGAAAATAGATTGACAATGTAAGGGATGTTCTAACAGAACAAGATTTGCAGATTTTCTGCAGTGAAGCCTCGTGATATATTTGTGGACTAAGCAGACGTTGCCCAGTTGGAAAATTGGTGGAAATGATTTGGAAAATAGCACGTTTTATGATCGGTAGTCAACGTTATATTGACGTCAATCTATATATTCTACGGTTTATCATCGATTGTCGGAGTCCCATGAATTCTTATAATTGCCTATCTGATGAAGTCTATCTAATAATTTCACGCAAATTGGGTGGGATGATTTTTTTTGGTTTCTAGAATTGCCAGAGTAGAAAATTTAGAAGTTTGATTCGATAACATTAATTTATCTACTCGCTAATTCAAGCGCCAATTACACCCTTTGAGGCCACATTTACCTAGGTATATTTCTGGGATCTCCAAGAAATTCCACTTGAAATGTTGCCACTATGTTTTCCCAAAACACTAATGTAATATAATCAAATAGCAAAGTTCTACGAATAAACAAAGTATATAGAGTGTCTCTTGTGGACACCAATTACTGCACGATGTTTTCCATTCGATATTCACGTCTTGCAATGGATTTTTTATTCTTCTCATGAAATATTCATCCAAGACATTGACCTAATACGTAAACAAAATGCTTCTACAAGTGAAGGATGAGTGTTGTAATTAGATATCATCTCAGCGGACGAAATTACCTCAGTTCTGTTGGATTCTACAGGATAAATCTGACTGTTTTCAATGACTCACTGCCAAAATGCTAGTAGGTGTTTACAGGACGTTGTTTTCGTTGGATTTCCTCAAAATTATCACGTGAAGAGGAAGGTTTCACTGAAAAATTAAGAATTATTGGTTTTGTTGCAATTCGCAACTTGGCATCACCTGATTGTGTACAATTTGTGTGGCCAAATTTCATTTTCTACATTCATGTTGATCGAAAAAAAATTCAGAAATATATAAAGGGTGTTTTTTAGAGCTATAGAAATTTGAATTGCAATAAAACAAAGATGGATTATTCGATTGACATGAATTTTATTTATCCGCAAGATAATCTTGTGGCATTACATTTTAAATATGATTTCTGGCATATGACCGCCACGGCTGGCTCGGATGTAGTCCAATCTGGACGTCCAATTTTCGATGACTTTTTCCAACATTTGTGGCCGTATATCGGCAATAACACGGCGAATTTTGTCTTCCAAATGGTCAAGGGTTTGTGACTTGTCCGCATTGACTAATGATTTTACATAGTCCCACAGAAAGTAGTCAAGCGGTGTTAAATCACAAGATCTTGGAGGCCAATTCACAGGTCCAAAACGTGAAATTAGGTGGTCACCAAACGTGTCTTTCAATAAATCGATTGTGGCACGAGCTGTGTGACATGTTGCGCCGTCTTGTTGGAACCACAGCTCGTGGACACCATGGTTGTTCAATTCAGGAATGAAAAAGTTAGTAATCATGGCTCTATACCGATCACCATTGACTGTAACGTTCTGGCCATCATCGTTTTTGAAGAAGTACGGACCAATGATTTCACCAGCTCATAAAGCGCATCAAACAGTCAGTTTTTCTGGATGTAACGGTGTTTCGACATACACTTGAAGATTAGCTTCACTCCAAATGCAGCAGTTTTGTTTGTTGACGTAGCCATTCAATCAGAAGTGAGTTTCATCGCTAAACAAAATAAAATGGACGTAGTGAGCGATACGTATTCCGCACAGAACCATATTTTATAAATGAAATTGCACTTTTTGTAAGCGTTGTTCAGGCGTGAGTCTATTCATCATGAATTGCCAAACCAAACTGAGAATAAATCACTTGACAGCTGTTGAATCGGTCGCCATCTTGAACATTAATGCCAACTTAAAATTATATACCTCGAAAAAAACACCCATTATATGAATTGTTTCCTCTCCAAAATTTGGGAACTATGGTTGAATATTTCTTGAGTACTGACGCAGTTAAGAAATATTGAACACTCTTTAAACTTTTTTTGCATATTTTGATCGTTTTCATCTATTTATTGGTCACTGCTATGTAGGTATTGAGTATTTATGTTATTTTCCTTCGATTTTGGCTTTTTGGAGTTGTTTTCTTGAATGCTTATGTTATTTATATTCTTAATGAGAGATTCACAATTCATACGAACAATAATTGAAAATCTTATAACTAAAAAATAGTAGGAACACATTTCAAAAGTGGAAAATCTAATTTGTAAGGAAAGAAGTAAGAAAGGAAGACTTTTTTATAGTCGTTTGTGATAAGAAATTGTTTCTAGTGACCTGAATATGACCACGTGAATGGTCGAAAACTTGGATAAATTTGATAAAGAACTTAACTAAGATCCTCAAGTGATTTTCTGGCAGATACATAATTCCTTTTGAAAAATCTGATACCTAGCATTAACAACACATTGACAGAACCCGAAAAATACATCGTATTTTTCTAATGAAAAGATATCTAGAATCTAGATAGAAAATTTTCGTCCCAACTCAATTTTGTCTTCATTGAAATTTCTCTGTTACAACCAGAAACAATAAAGCCTCTCCATGAAATAATCTGCATATTAGAAGGGTGAATATATTATTCGAGATTACGAAAACTTTTTGGTTGGGAATTTGTCAGGTTATACTGGGAGATGAAAGATGAAAAAAGTTTTGAGAGGTTCATAATGCTCTTCATTAATAAGTTATTAGATGGTCTAGATTGATCCCTCATTGGATTATACCACCAATAACTTCAGCAGCATGTACAAAATGGATTATGATAAATTTTACAAAAAAGATGTAATACGTATTTATCAGTCTTTGGATATTTGGAGTTTGCTATCAGATAAAATACACAAAAAACAACAATAATCTTTGAAATCTTTCACTGATACTACTGGGCGTTCTAATTCTGGTATATTTCAGTTGAACAGGTGTTCTCTAAACATGAAAAAGGACACAAATAGTGACAGAGTCAAAAATAACATTCTTAGTTCGAAGTTTCCACTTCATATACGAACTGGTCCAAAACAAGATCTCACGTCTTACAATGAAAAAATGCGATGGTTCCACTTTTGACTGGCTATTTTAAGATTTGGACATAAATGTCATCAATCGATTATTTTGAAACAGCCAGTAGATCTATTTCTGGAGCTGGTATGACACTCAATTTTGACAAACAGGATGGAATTAGCCTGAGTATTACTCATATATACGTTTTCTGAAGTGGGTTTTGTCTCAAATGACTGCATACGTTTTATATTTCGAATCTCCTATTTGCTGGGATGTCATCATTTCTACAGGGTGTTCCTTAATTGAAGGATAGAAGTAAACTGAGACATTCCTTGGATAATTATAAGAAAAAAAGTCCCATAAACATGTGCCCGCAAACGCTTTGTTTTCGAGATACAGGGTGTTCCTTGTAGTCCTATTTTTTGTGATGATTATGCCAGTTTATTGAATCTTGATTAATCTTCGCTACATATTGGGTAAATAATTACCAAAATTATGGTTGATTTATTCATTTCAAATAATTTCGATTTTTCTGAGGATTACGAGAGAATTGTTTGAATATTTCTCGAAATCTGTAGCAGATACGACAAAAGTACAAGAAACCAAAAAGTGTAGTTCTGGATCAAAGTTCCTTTTTACATTTTCTGAACAACCATTGGTCCACCAGAAAAAAATTCTGTTGGAAAGAAGCTGATGCTGTTCCAGAAAAAATACCACCAAGTAGATTTACATTCAGATGATGAAAACTTCAAATTGCAATATCTATGTCAAATTTAAGTTAAATAGCTTGTTAAGGAATGTGCTGTGGAAATAAGCTTGAAAAACAATCAGACTTTAACATCTTGTATCTCGACAATAAATCGTTTGTGGCTCCTTATTTATAGGCCTTTTTTTTTAAATTGATTCGATGAATCTGTCATTTTCGTTTCTATCTGTAATTTAGGAAGAACTTATAAACGGCTAATTTTATCAAAAAAAAAAAAACTACAAACAGGGACCCCCAAACGCTTTGCTTTCGAGATACAGGATGTTTCTTATACCCCAACTTTTTTTATGATGATTATAGGAGGTTATTGAATCATTGCTACACTTCCGGAAAACGCACAAATTAACTTCAGAAATTTTTTTCAGTGAGTAACTCCCCTTATAATTCAATAATATATACTCCCAGATTTGTCTTTGGCAGCTTTGTTCCTATCCATCAGAGTGTACATAAAAGTATACACTGTGACTGTAAAGTATGGAACAAATTCATTTTTAGCTAAACAGACCATCTTAAGAAATAATCCTGAAACACACCGATTTTTTATTTTAATTTACCGTATTTTAAAATAATAATTTAATATACAGGGTGAATTACTTTCGAGTAATGACATCAATGTCATTTTTTTAAAAGGAACACCCCCATTTTGTCTCAATTTTCCGATTACTCTAACTGAGCTGATTCCAAAAATGTATCACATGTTGATTCCAATTGGTGGACAAAAATACAATAGTTTTGTGTGTGCTCATAAAGTAACGCGTAACATTTTTTATTAGTTATATTAACAATATTATCAAAAATACTTATTGTCTAGCAGCAATAAACAAATAATGATATTTCACAAAAAACTAGACGACTATGTTATTTTAAATTGATAAGAAATAATTTTTTTCATATTCTGTCTGCAAGACCACAAGTACTAAACATGTTTAGATACAGCTCATTTTCATGAATCTAAAAATGTAACAAACTACAGGGTGTTACATTCAAACCAATTGCCGCTAGACAATAAGTATTGTTGATAATATTAATAATTGAACTAATAAAGAATGTTACGCGTTACTTTATGAGCATACACGAAACTATTGTATCTTTGTCCACCCTGTACCAATTGGAATCAACATGTGATACATTTTTGGAATCAGCTCAGCTAGAGTAATCGGAAAATTGAGACAAAATGGGGGTGTTCCATTAAAAAAAAATGACGGTAAAATGAAAGTAATTCACCCTGTATATTAGATTATTATTTTAAAATACGGTAAATTAAAATAAAAAATCGACGTGTTTCAGGATTATTTCTTAAAATGGTTTGTTTAGCTAAAAATGAATTTGTTCCATACTTTACGGACACAGTGTATACACGAACATCAATAATTGTAGCAACTGTTATTTTTATAGTAAATATTGTGTCTGATGCGAATTGCCCATAACGCAATGTTGATGATTGCCTTCAAATTAATTTCGCAATGCCAGTAATTTAACAATTCCAGATATTTCTCCCCAACCAATTAAGAACAAGCCATAAGTCAACATCGATCAATAAATAGATGTATCTATTATATTCTCTCTTTCAGTCCACTTAATCTCATGATAGGGATTTGAATAAACCGTAGAAAGTGTGATATGAACACGTGACTTTAAATGCGTATTTATTGGCATTGAAAAACATTTCACTAGTTGCAGTAATATCCCTTATGGTTGATACAGTTTCTGATAAAACGTTTGTGAATTACGTTTTGAATTATTTTAATCTGGAAATTAAAATGATGATAATCTTTAGTACCGACAATTTTTCATGGGGAAAATAACAGTTGGTTGACCACAATATGGCTTTATCAAGTACACATTTTCAAATGACGTTTAACCTAATAAACTCTGAAAATAATAAGGGTGTCTAAATTTTGTCTCTAGATCGATTTCAATGTCTGTAATTTTTAAATTCATGTGCAAATTGCAACCTTCAAGGCGGCAGAACTGTATATAGGTATATGTGGTGTCCAAGGGTTCAATAAGTGCATAAATCAACAAGTGCTCAAAAGCTCAAAAGTTATCCACACAGTTGAAAACAGATCTGACGAAGCTACTTTTGTTACAATTGCTATTTAACAGGTCAATTGAAAAGTCCCCAGTCTACCTTAGTAAAACACATTTTTTAGCTAAATTATATTTCATTTTTCAACATAGTTGCCTTCGAAGATGATACAGCGATTATAGCGATCTTCTAATTTTTCGATACCATTTTTGTAGTACGATTTGTCTTTCGCTTCAAAATAGGCCTAGGTTTTGGCTATTACTTCTTCATTGGCGCTAAATTTTTTTCCATCTAGCATTTTTTTGAGGTCAGAGAACAAGTAAAAGTCGCCGGGGGCCAGATCTGGCGAATACAGTGGATGCAGAAGCAATTCGAAGCCCAATTCAAGCAATTTTGCCATTGTTTTCATTTATTTGTGACACGGCGCATTGTCTTGATGAAACAGAGCCTTTTTTCTTCAAATGGGGCCGGTTTTTAACGATTTCATCCTTTAAACGATCCAAAAACTAATAATCGCTGTTGATGGTCTGGCCCTTTTGGAGGTAATCAATGAATATTTTACCTTACGTATCTCAGAATACTGATGCCATAACATTGCCAGCTGACTGTTGGGTTTTTCCTCGTTTTGGATTCGGTTCATCGTGTGCAGTCCACTCATCTGACTGTCAATTGGACTCCAGAGTGAAATGATGGAGCCATGTTGTCTATCGTCAGATATCGACGCGAAAATTCAGGTTTATTGCACTTAAACAGCTTCAAACACTGCTCAGAATCATTCAAATGTTGTTGATTTTGATCGATTATGAGCTCGCGCGGCACCAATTTTGCACACAGCTTTCTCATTATGAATGATATGATGTACACGTTCAGATGATATCTCACAATCTGCTATCTCGATCACTTTCCGGTCATTCAAAATTATTTTGCGCACTTCTTACAGTTCTGTTATTCAAAATGGTAGAAATCTGAAGAGGTTATTGTAAAGGGTGTTTTTTTGAGAGCTATGGAACTTTAAATTGCAATAAAACAACGATGGATTATTCGATTGACATGAATTTGATTTATCCGCAAGATAATCTTGTGGCATTACATTTTAAATATGACTTCTGGCATATGACCGCCACGGCTGGCTCGGATGTAGTCCGAACTGGACGTTCAATTTTCGATGACTTTTTCCAACATTTGTGGCCGTATATCGGCAATAACACGGCGAATGTTGTCTTCCAAATGGTCAAGGGTTTGTGGCTTATCCGCATAGACCAATGACTTTACATAGCCCCACAGAAAGTAGTCTAGCGGTGTTAAATCACAAGATCTCGGAGGCCAATTCACAGGTCCAAAACGTGAAATTAGGCGGTCGCCAAACGTGTCCCTCAATAAATCGATTGTGGCACGAGCTGTGTGACATGTTGCGCCGTCTTGTTGGAACCACAGCTCCTGGACATCATGGTTGTTCAATTCAGGAATGAAAAAGTTAGTAATCATGGCTCTATACCGATCACCATCGACTGTAACGTTCTGGCCATCAGTGTTTTTGAAGAAGTACGGACCAATGATTCCACCAGCCTTTTAAGCGCACCAAACAGTCAGTTTTTCTGGATGTAACGGTGTTTCGACATACACTTGAGGATTAGCTTCACTCCAAATGCGGCAGTTTTGTTTGTTGACGTAGCCTTTCAACCAGAAGTGCGCTTCATCGCTAAACAAAATAAAATGGACGTAGTGCGCGATACGTATTCCACACAGAACCATTATTATCGAAATAAAATTGCACTATTTGCAAGCGTTGTTCAGGCGTGAGTCTATTCATGATGAATTGCCAAACCAAACTGAGAATAAATCACTTGACAGCTGTTAAATTGGTCGCCATCTTGAACAGTAATGCCAACTTAAAGTTATATACCTCGAAAAAAAACACCCATTATCAATATTATTTCCATAATAAAATAGTGCAAATTAGACTAACTCTTATCAAATATCAATCAAATGAATCTCCACCAAATAACGACCAAGTGAACCAAATACTCCCCAAAAATAATTCATCGCTATTTTCGACCCAACATAACCGAAATAAGGTCATCAAGGGTGGCATCTCCTTCGAACCCTTATCTCATCACGCCCATCCACAATGCACCGCTATGACGTCAAGATTCCTCCAAACGAAACGGTTGCCAGGAGACGCGCCAGTGACGTAGCGCGACGTCATCAGCGCGGACCACAGAGCACGATAGAGAGAACCTTCGTTTATATATCGACGCCTGACGGCGCCAGCGTCATTGTTAGCGCGGAGCGCGATCGCGAGTGTTGTTGGTGATTATCTAGTCCACAATTTTTATATTTTTCTACTTTTATAACTGGTGATTGTATAGTTTGTTTATTTTTGTTACTTAGAAGTTCATATTCTCTCATCATCAAATACGCTTCAGGTGAGTCTATGGCTTTTTTTTTTTCTGTGGTCTCGCTGATGGGTTTTTTGGGCTCGGTTTTTGCGGGGGTTTGATTGGAAGGTAGGAGGTGTTTTTTTTTCTCTAACGATGTTCAAGATAGGGGTAGTTTTTTCGTTTTTCGCAGGTTTTGGTGGAATTGGGTTAGGATCACAGTAGTGTGACCCCTTAGGGTTTTTAATTGACGTATTCGAGAAAATTCTCCCAAAAGTTCAATTTTCACGTGAATTTAACACAGGAACATCTCGATTAATATACAGGGTGTTCCTAAATTGGAGATACAACATAAAATTATTCTTTGGACTATTTCAACAACAAAAAGTCCTATGAACATGGGCCCGCAAACGCTTTGTTTTCGAGATACAGGGTGTTGATGTTTGATTATTTCACATGTTTTTTCTCATAGCACCTTGCCTTCACAAGATGATCAACTTGAATTTGGTACAGATATTCTAATTTAAAGTTTTTGTCATGTGATATGCTGATTTTGAATGCAAATCTACAAGGTGGTATTTTTTTTGTGTCAGCTTTTTTAATCCAGAACTTTCTTTGGTGGGCCACTGGTAGATCAGAAAAATTTTGGAAGAAACTTTGGTTCAGTACTATTCTTTTTGGTTTCTTGTAGTTTTGTCGTATCTGCTACCGATTTCGAGAAAAAAATTCATACAATGGTCTTGTAATCCTCTAAAAAATCTAAATTATTATTGAAATCTATGAGTTTTGGTACTTATCAACCCAATATGTAGATAAAATTAATGAAGATTCGATAAACTAGTATAATCATCTTGAAAAAGTACTATCAAAAACACCCTGTATCCCGAAAACAAAGCGTTTAAAAACCCATGATTATGGGACTTTTTCTTCTTGAATACATGCAAGGATTAGGAACACCCTGTATAAAATTTGGCGAAATGAAATTTTCAATATTCATTACTTTGGAACTATTATAAAAATTGCATTGATAAGTATGATATGACGTTATAGACGAAAAAATTTACCTATTCAATAGAATCTTTATTCGAAATTTTTGAAAACCACTGCAAAGTCTACAAAATATTTACTTTCTCATATCTCATCAAAAATCTCGATCCAAATAAATCGTTTTGAGTAAATTTTCATCCAAAATATTGGGGAGAGAAGCTAGCATTTAAGGTTATTTAGTTTCATAATTTCTTTCATTGCACCTTTTGAATTCCAAGATCGTAGGTCAAGTATTTTGAACCAAATTTGATGAAAATTCTTGCCTCTTCATCAGAGATGATGATTAGATGGACTTTAATATTTGATTTTTGGGTTTAACGTTTTCAAAACTATAGAAATTAAGAAAAGTTTCAAAGCTTTTTAGCTATTCGTCACTTCCAAACTTATTGAAATTTTTATTTTCAACTCTAGCCTAAAAAAAATTCAACGAGCGTTAAATGATTGAATTATTACAGTTTCCCCAATATTTTTCGTGTAATATCATCCTCTTTTTACTTATCTTCGATTTCGCTCCACCAAATATTCCATAATTTCCTGAATTCGATAGATCGAATGATCAATAATGTTTCACATTTTATACATGACAAATAAGTCTGTTTTTTACCTTCTGTACGATAAATAATTTGTTTGTGTTATTTACATATCATCATCTCATATAGAAATTGAAGGAAATGGCTCTTTAACTTCGTTGAAGCGTCATATGTTGTTCCAAATATGAGAGAATATCGCCATAGTTAGTAAGAACTTTGGACGTTGATATTTTGTCATCAATTTCGTTGGTCTTATCGAAATTAGGATAATCGAGCGTTTTGGAGGATTTTTGGAACCTTGAGTAGTTAATTTGCAGAGAAATCTTCTTTGCTCACATTATTAGAGTGTCAGAGGCATATCCTTGAGATGATATTATTGTCCAGAATTGTATTCGTGATGGATTGACTATTTCCTAAGGTTTCATCGAATGGAAGTAATTTGACATTGAAAAATATTCCTATAGATCTAAACTAATTTCATTTCGAAAACAAATCTCAGTAAACACAGAATGATTCCTCGAAAGTATTTATTTTTCGTGTTAAATTCGACAAATAATCATTTTGTGATTTAAGTATTATCAGAACTAAAAAGTTTTTAAAATGACAAGATAGCTGGAATAATTGAGAAATGCATTTTTGAAAAAACAAAGAAAACTTTGTACTCGAAATTTCATAGCAAAAACATGACTTACTCAAAATGAAGTCTATATGCTTTTGTTCCCACTTTCTCTTCAAAATAGTTCACCCATTTGCATACAGTTTGGTGGAAAAACTGCCAATCCATGAATTCCAAAGGCTGAAAATCAAGGAATCAAAGCTGAAAATATGTATTCCTCGAAAAATTCAGAAATTCGAATCATACCTTGCAAACTGTCACACTGAATACAATATTTTTCGACCCAAAATCATAGCTTTGATAGTTAACCAAAACATAAACTTCATGAATACACTTGATTTCAGAAACAGATAGCACCTTCTTTGATATTTTCGTTAAATTACTCTGTGATATATGAGGAAATGCTAAATCTGCAGTTTAAAATGTTCATCAATTCAACCTCATTATGTATAAAAAAACCATCGAAAACTATCCTATCATTAATATAATATAACAGGAAGTAAGTGAAGTTATCGGAACCATAGAACCTATTAGATTCTATATAATATCAATCCATAACCTCTATCAAATTAGACAGACCATATCGTGCTGCGTTTTTTTTATCGGATGAAATATAAAAAATCAGTGATGGTGTTTGAAAGTTTGGTTTCGCTTTACTGAATTGTCAAGGTAGTCCCAAGGTAGCCGAAAAAATTGATTATCCGTTGACCTATATCACGAAAGTGTCAATGAAAATCGATTTGAACGATCTCAACCACACAATTTAGAATGACTGTAATATTTCTCAGTGGGTAAGTTCCAACCATTGTTTGTACTTGCAAGTTCAAGGTTGTCATTGATTGGAGTTTCAGAATTTCGTCTTATTCTAGTGAATTTAAGAATGATAGTTAGAGAGAATGTGTTGGGAATTGTTTGGGTTTCAATTATTATTGAGTTGGTACATATCCAGGGTTTTCCACTCAGGTAATTTCTGATAAACAATAACATACGAAGTGGGTACTTATTTTCACCGCAGATATCTGAGAAAAATGTGCTTATTAATATGGGTTTCGTTTACTTATTGATACAGGATTCTCAAACTCGTTTTTCCATTCTTGAAGCTTGATTTTGGTTCGTTATATCCAATATTTGTTAATTGAGGTGAATATTCTGGAATGATTTTCAAATTTTGACACTTTGAATTTTATGAATCGAAATATTTATCGAGCCTTAAGGAATAATAATTGATCAAAGCAATTAAATGAATAAATAGTTACAATTACATATTCAGAATTTGCAGAAAATATAGTATTTTTCCAGTTAATTTCAGATTCAACTACTTGTAAGTAATAATTGAATGGAAAATTATATAATATCATCAAACTACATTTATTATACTATACCTGAACTGATTTATCACCTGTAAAGAGTGTCTTAGATCGTGTGTACAGTTGTCAAAGACAAAACAGTTACTTGTAACTTGCAGTATTTGTATACGATCGTTGGATGAAAAAATTGAACTATCTCAAATTAACTGGAAAAATACCATATTTTCTGCAGGTTCTGAATATGCAGTTGTTACTATTTATTCCGGTTAGTTGCTCTAATTTTATAATATTGTTTTTAGAGGGAGTATGTTATAGTGTTCTTCTATATTGACTGGTATAATATGAGTGTACTGTTTATAGACATTTTGATTCATTATTATTGACATAGTCTTCGATTATTAGAATTGTGTGTCTTTATTGTTTTTTTTTTCACTGACACAGATTTTGCCGGGAAATTTAAGAGCTAGATGTTTGAAGTTTTCCGAAAGATTTGTTGTAACAACACATCCAACTTATGGATTGACAATTTGATCTCTTCTGAAGACCTTAAACTTGCACAGAAGCAGTTGCTATCTTGAATTTATAGTTTCCACATGATTTTTTATTTCCGCAAGAAAATGGTGAAGTATCACTTAATTTTATGTTCTCATGACATGTCATTGACCAGATATTCAGAAAACTTAATTAGATATGTTGAAGCAAAATTAAAAAAAAAATTGAATACAAAATTCAAACAAACTTAAGGAAGTCAGTGCTTTTCCCATTTTTTCTTTGGGCTTTACCCACTCCTTCCTTTCCTGATAACCTAAAATATTCCGCTCTACATCGTTCAGTTCACAGATAAACATCCAACTCAATTCAGCTGGTTAAATGCCAACAAACGTATGACCATAACAAAAAGTCCTAATCCCAAAAATTTTTCATTCTGCAAAATAAAAATAGCAATCAATTTCCGCTATTATCATTTCAACAATGGGGTATAATTCGATATTGGCTATAAAAACCGTCCTATAAAAGCTATGAAAAAATTCATTGCTCGCTTGGGTTGAGAACAATGCGATAGAGACGATTAAAAACAAATTTTTTAGATTGCTGACGCCACTGTGGTGAAGTTAATAATGCGAATAGGAAAATGTCCGTCGAAAATTTGACAAATGGCATCAGAGCGCTTCATTATGTTCGAGCAGCGGAATCGGGACCGATATCTGGATGGGTGACCGAACTTTATTTTTTTTTTTCGTATTTCGAATGCCAGAGTTAGATTTCATCGATATTATGCGTGCACCTAGACAGTATCGAAAGAGTAATTCAGAGCATTTCCATGTATACAGGGTGATTTATCAATAATGTCAAATCTTTGAATTTTAAATTGTTCGTACAATTCCTATTTAAAAATTGGCAATTTTACTTTTATGGACAGAAGGATTGCCATGATTTGAAATCTAATTCAACATTGCTGACGATGCTATTCATACTTGATTTCGTGTTATTATTGATTTATAATAACATTTTTTATTCATTTTACTGATAGTTCAGCTGAAAAAAAATTACTTTGATTTACTAAACACAACCAAGTGCAACTGCAAATCCTCATGCTGAAAAACGTCAAATTGCCAATTTTCAAATGAAATTGAATATTTTAAGCATAAAAAATTATTGCGAAAATGAAAATCCCCATTTAAACTTAAAACTTTCGTTATCTCGGGAACCAAGAATAATTGTATGATGCATATTGAGCTGAATCATCATATTTTGCGGTCTAGAATCTACAATTCAAAGATGGGGTATTCTCAATGAATCACCCTGTATAGAGAAAACCATGGCTTAGACGGATCGGTATCTGGATAGGTGATCGATCAGTTTCTTGGGGAATTTTAAGTTGGAATGGGCATACGAAAAAGAGCATAAAACCTTATACACTGCGCAAAAAAATTAACGCACATTCTGAAAATCTCAATTTTAATGAAAGTTAACTCTACATTGACTTTATAACTTATTTTTTATGTTCTCTCGGGAAGGTTTTGAACGAAACAAGACACATCAAATGGAAGAAAAATTCAGGATTTCACCGAGTCTTATGTAAAAGACGAGAAATAAACAATTTTCAAAATACTGGAATGCTGATAAGTGATTTTATACTTGGTATTTCCACCCCTTGCGTTAATTGCAGCTCGGCAACGACGGTTCATACTCAAAATGAGTGATCTTAAAATGTTCTGATCTAATCCTTCCCAGATTTCTCTGAGTTGAATTATTAAGAGTAGCTGGATGATTTTCTGTACATACTTCTCAGCCTTCTATTGAGGTTGTCCCAAACCTGCTCAATCGGATTGAGATCTGGACTTCTTGCTGGCCATTCCATTCGAGAGACTTCAACCTCTTGAAGGTACTCCTGAACGATGCGCGCACGATGGGGTCTGGCATTATCTTTCATAAAAATAAAATTTTCACCAATGTATGGGGCAAATGGCACTACATGCTCTTCAAGAATGTTCCTTATATACCTATCAGCATTCATAGCTCCATTATCAACGACCACTAGGTCTATGCAAGCAGTCAAAGATATTCCACCCCATACCATAATCGATCCTCACCCGAAACCAGTAGTATTCAGGAAATTGCACTGAGCATGTCTTTTATGTGGACGTCTGTATACAAGGAAACGTCGATCATAATGGCAGGGGCAGAATCTAGACTCATCTGTGAAGAGAACTCTTTCCCAATCAGCCTCTTCCCAATGGATATGCTCTCTCGCAAAATCCAAACGCGCCCTTCGATGGGCTGGGGTAAGAGCTGGGCCTCTTGCCCATTCTGGACATACTTGTATGGGAAACTCCAAACCTTTCTGCAATTCTTGTGTATGTCCACCCTTCTTCTCGCAAAACTACCGCTTGGGCACATTCCTCTTGGGTCAAATTGCGTGTTTCGCGTTGCATAGCGATCGAGTATAGAAAATCAAACGAAAGAAAACTATTTATCACTAGAATTGATTGAGAACAATTGATTTCAGAATGGAGTCAATACATTCAAAATCTGATAATCTCATCTTTTTTTATTCCTGCTGGGAAAAAACATCTGTATTGAAGAAAAACGTTGAAAGTGGATAACATATGCATGCATAATTCTGATAAAAATAATTATCATTGAGAACACCTTCAGTTGTAGAATAAATTTGAGATTTCCATAATGTGCGTTAATTTTTTTGCGCAGTGTATTAAATAGACCCAAGTTAGTCGTCATCTTAATTATCTGTCAATTACCGAATATTCACAATGACGCAAAATTCGAATAAGGAATCTAAAAATAACCCTTATTACATCTCTCTGCGTCAACCCCAAAAAGGAGCATCACATCTTTGACGTAGAAGCTGACGAAGATGCTTTTTTGTTTGCGTCATATTAGCCGTGTTTTTTTAACTATCTCACGTTTATGCCAGTCGAGCTGTCATTGGTGGTTCGAATTTTCTCAAAAATCGTTTTGCAATGAACAGCAGCGCTGTAAAAATAGAAGATTTCTGTGAACGCTGGTATTTGTTGGATGAGTTTATTTAGAACTAGGTCGTCACATGTGTAGTAATTTCGGACTATATAAACAAGTCGTTCCAAATTTCTCATTTCTGAATCATTGAGATCAATCAACGATTGTGAACAATATCCAAAAACACTGCTAGTTTATTGCAAGGTTTGTTATTTTGAAGTTATTTCGTTTACTTTATCTCGTATAATATGTCATGTTGCCAACAAAAATTGGAGATATATGATGCACTAAATGTTAAATAATATACCTCTCACTTTTGAGTGTCTCAAACATTAGAAGAATGTACGAATAAACTCAAAATTAGGAGACTGGAAGAGATTTACGTTTGACTTGATTTTAAGTCAAGCTCAAGTCAAGTAGTAGTTTTTCAATCTCATGTCAAGTCAAGTGCTTATTTATCAAGTACTTGAATCATATCAAGCTATTTGATTTTCAGCAGTTTCATTGTGTAGTGTCACATCAATAAGAAAATGATGAAATGAGAAGGAACCTTGTAAAAAACACTTTTATTTATTGAACTTATTGTATAAAAGAAACGAAAATATCAACTTTTTGAAATAGAAACATAAATTAAATCACTATAAATTATAACAAAGTAAAAAATAATACAAAAATAAAGTTTCTTAATATTGAGGAAACTCCAGGCTTTGTTTGATTTCATTATTTTTCATTAAGAATCTAAGGAAAATGCGACATTCTATAGATTTGTCGCCTAACCTATTGCGGGTTTTTGAAACTGTAAGAGCAGCTCTGGAAAATTGTCTTTCTACAGGAGCTGAAGATGCTGGCGTTGATAAAATATCCTTGGCCATTTTGGCCAAGTTTGGAAAGATATTTCAAAATCTACCAATAGATTTCATGGAACTGTGAGAAAACTACAAATAAAGTCACACTGGCGAATGCTTCAGTCTCTCGGCGCTCGAGGAATCCCCCTATTTAGTCTAAGCGCGAACGAGATTGCAGAAATATATGCCGTGCGACGCGTGCATATCAAGCTCAAGTAATATCAAGTAGCTTGATATCAAGTCAAGCAATAAATATCTAAAATCAGGTCAAGGCTACATTAATAAGCAGAATTTTCGGATTTGGGGCTCGTTTACAGTCATAGAATTCATTCATTTTCAAAATTTCAGATCTTTCTATGAACAAATTGTGTTCTGTACTTCTTACAATTTAAATTATCAAAGTTCACGACTTTTGTAGAAAGTTATTGGTGAAAATGATTAGGTAATGGAAAAACAAAAAACCTGAATCATTTAATGTAATGGACAAAACCAAAACGTCTCCTCTAACTCGTAATGATGTGAATAGAGAATTTTTATCGTCGCGATCGTAACAATAATGTATTTTCATATTCATTGTTAGAATAACAGTAGGCCATGGTGATCAACGGAACTTAGCACTTACCTTGACGACGGAAGATACAATTGATATCAATTATATTATTCTCTCATACTTCATAGGTACCATAATTATGTTACGAACATTATTTTCTGATTCTGTGTCGAATACAGAAATTGTTGAAATAAGACTGAAAATTTCACATATCAATTGAATTGGATATTGTTCAAGGTCTTGAATCGATTATGGAGCTCAGATCTTATCTTTCACGTGGCCCCAAAGAAAAAAGTCTAAAGGTGTTAAATCACAGGATTTTGGAGGACACTTGTGATCAACTCTTCGAAAATACACGGCGATGAAACTTTTATTGCAAAATTGCGAATTGTTCGTTGCTTATGTGGCACGTTGCGCTGTCTTGTTGAAAACAAACGTTGTCCACATCACTATCTTCTAATTCCAGCCAGAAAGAATCATTAATCATAGCTCGATAGGGCAATTCATTCACAGTAACAGTTCCACCGGCCTCATTTTCTTAAGTAAGGTCCAATCACATCACCAGCCCAAAAACCTCACCAAACAGTAACACTTTGAGGATGAAGAGGCTTTTCAACAATAATTCTTGGATTTTTCGAGTCCCAAATGTGACAATGTTCGGAATCCAAACAAACAGATTGTCATTCAAATTAGTACGTTGTCGTTGAAGAATTTGGCTTTATTTGATAAATAAGATTATTTAAGGAACGATTTTACTATTAATTGATAGACAGAAGGAACGAGATTAATGCCAGTAAGTTCGAACTTGAAGTTCAACTAATAAACACGGCTTTTTACAAAATCTGGGGAATGATACAGGATTCAAACTTACTGGTATTAACCTCGTTTCTTCTGTCTATCAATTAATACTGAAATCGTTCCTCAAATACTCTTATTTATGAAAATAAGCCAATTCCTTCAACGACACCGTACTAATTTGAATGACAATTTATTTGTTTGGATTCCGAACACTGACAGGAGAACCAAAAATGGCGGTGTGTGAAGTCACACTAATAGAGTGTATAGTGAAACTGCTGGAAAAATTGGATGCTACACTTTGACTCAAAAGTGCTTTAGTTCTGCGAACTGTGACTGCAAAGTTTTCACCATCCTTGTAATGAATTTTAACAATTCCAATGCGCTGTTGAAGCGTGTATCGTTCCATTTTTATAAATGGCGTAGTTTTTACTTGTCAAATGTCAAAAATTGACAGCTCCAAAAGTGACAGCTCTCCAGATAATAGACTATTAAAAATGAAACCTCTTATTGGAAAACCCCTCATAATCATTGCATAACTCTACTATAATACAATCCCTTCATCTGTTATGTCTAGTGCGTAATATTGTTATCGATTTTCTGAACGACGTCATCATAATTCATTCATAATAGGTTCAGAACAATTAACAGCCCAGTTGGTGACAACAAAACAAGAGAACGAATGCTTATATAAATAGCTGATTCGATTTAAAAGTGGCCAAGATGAAGTTGTACGAGAATCGTTATGTGACAATGGAAAGGATGCCATTGCAAGTGACAGGTTTCACACTTTCGTTTAGTTCAGATCGATTGATCATTTTTTTTATATAGAGTATGATTCGATTAATAAAGGTTGAGAAAGTTACGTCATTATCGAATATCAGAGATGATGATATCGATGGCACAAGTCATTATTATTTTTGTAGGGGCGTCATCTTGATATGCTCATTTTTAATGCGAATCTACAGGGTGATATTTTTTCGGGAACAGTGCCCGCTTCTTTCCTCCAGAATTGGTAGTTTGAAAAAATTTGAAAAGAAACTTAGGTCTTGTACTACACTTTTTGATTTCTTATAGTTTAGTCCTATCTGCTATGGGTTTCCAGAAAAATTCAAACCTAGAGTAATAAAAATAGATAGAGAGAGTATACGCAATTTTTACATGTCCCCAACATGGTTAGATTACGTTGTCGGATTGTGATATATTTTCAAATACACAATTTTACTACATCGTTATGAATGTATATTATATTGAATGAAATATATTTATTTGAGTGATTCCTGATTAAATATGCAAATTTGAATATTTGGAATCCGATATTTTTCCTAATTGTCGAATTTATAATAAGCGGAATATTTATTATTTTCTCTATCTACCTGCTGAAATCCAAGGTTTGGCAACTTTTGCTCTCCTAGTGTCATCGGTTGTTTCACGTCGTTTGGCGCGCTTGAATTTTGTTTTCTGAATTTCTGACATATTTTGGTATTTATTTCAATATATTTTGAGTTAATATGAAACATTGATGCACTTTGGGATATAAGAAGTGCGTTCTTTGTGGAGAAACTCGCGAATTGAGTGAAATATCGTATCACTGATATGTTTTCATTTCCGCGCGCTTCATGTCATATTTGATGGTTCATATTGCGGACAAAATTTGCTTACTGAAAATGACATATGCTCCCTCTATATTTGTTTATTACTCTGAGATTCAAACCATTCTCTATCTAATAATCCTCGAGAAAATCCAAATTATTATGAAGATCCAGTTAGTAAGCTGTGATGAATAAATCAATTATAAGTTTTGGCACGTTTTTACCCATTCTGATGTGAAGATTAATAAAGATCCGATAAACTGGTATAATCATCCTAAAAAAGTAGTACTATAAGAAACACCCTGTATTTCAATGCATATTTAATGCTATTCGGAAAGTAAAGATTAATCTTTCAACAGAAAAAGTGTTAAAAACTAAGAGGAACGTTGGAATAAATGCACCACTCTTGAAGGTGGCTGGGCCCGTAACTTATTGAGCGAAGTAATACAATGTGATAATTTTTAGCCCGGTAGAATTGGCACCTGTTAACAATCCATATGATAACCAAACTCCATCATTGCGACTAATTTTCACTCTTGAAAAATATCCGAGTCGTCATCAAAAATTAGCACATCGCTAAGTGATTCCACTCGAACTGCTGATTTGATTAAAATCCTTATCCCATCGTATGATGATCCTCAGAATTTCATATATAGATAAGTGGTTTATTCTACCGACTATAGTTTCGATGAGATACCGCGAAATAGTTCCAAATATCGAGTGAGCATTGTTTGGAGATCATCAACGATTATCGCATATTTATTTTTTTTTCACATTGAAGCATCCACGCTTGATTTCGAAATTATCGAATCAGAATTTGCTGGATTTGAAATCCAATTCGTGATCGTCGAAATCCTTGTTCTTAGATAACCGCGATCTTTGATATAAAGTTTGTGCAACTTTTTTTATGATTTTTATGAAAAAGACCACAGAAGTCTAATGGAAAAATTGACAACGGTTAATTTTTCTGAATTTTTCGTATTTCGTTGAATAACAGGCCAATTGAAAAGTCCCCGTTCTACCATAGTAAAACACATTTTTTTTTAGAAAAATTCGATTTTATTATTCAACATAGTTGCCTTCGAGGGCGATACAGCGATTATAGCGATCTTCGAACTTTTCGATAGCATTTTTGTAGTACGATTTGTCTTTCGCTTCAAAATAGGCCTCAGTTTCTGAAATTACTGCTTCATTGGCGCTGATTTTTTTCCAGTGGCATTCTTTTGAGGTCTGAGAACAGAAAAAAGTCGCTGGGGGCCAGATCCGGCGAATACGGTGGATGCAGAAGCAATTCGAAGCCCAATTCATGCAATTTTGATATTGTTTCCATTGATTTGTGACACGACGCATTGTTTTGATGAAATGGCCTTTTTTGCTTCAAATGGGGCCGTTTTTTAACGATTTCATCCTTTAAACGATCCAATAATACTATATAATAATCGCTGTTGATGGTCTGGCCTTTTTGGAAGTAATCAATGAATCAACCTTGCGCATCCCAGAATACTGATGCCATAACCTTGCCAGCTGACTGTCGTGGTTTTCCTCGCTTTGGATTTGGTTCATCTTGTACAGTCCACTCAGCTGACTGTCGATTGGACTCCGGAGTGAAATTATGGGGCCATGTTTCATCCATTGCCACATATCGACGCAAAAATTCAGGTTTATTGCAATTAAATAGCTTCAAACAATGCTCAGAATCATTAACACGTTATTGCTTTTGATCGATTCTGAGCTCGCGCAGCATCCATTTTGCACACAGCTTTCTCATGATTTGATGTACAAGTTCAGATGATATCTTCACAATGTCTGCTATCTTGATCAACTTCACTTAACAGTCATTCAAAATCATTTTCTGAACTTTTTGATTTGTTCGTCGGTGACAGTCTCTTTTGGGCGTCCACTGCGTTCGCTGTTTTCGGTCCTCATTTCATCACGTTTAAACTCAGCATATCAATCAATGATGGTTGATTTTTCTGGTACAGACCCCGGAAACTCTTCATCAAGCCAAGATTTTGCTTCAACTGTATTTTTTCCCTTCAGAAAGCAATATTTTATCAGCAAACGAAATCCTTTTTTTCCCATCTTTTTTCAAATAACAAAAGTAGCTACACTCACAATGCAATATCTCACAAACTAATGGTCGGACTGTCGTCAAATTTTGACACGTATCGTTTGAAGGTTGGTACTAACTAAAAATCCTATGGATTTAATACTAGCACCGCCATCTTTGCATCAGACCGAGTACTTTTCAATTGGCCTAATATACTACATCGTTTCCTAAAAAGAATGTTTCATAAAAATGACAACATTTTGTTGAATCTATCACGTCTTTTCATGTTTTAATAGCATTCCACAAACCAGGAAGTTTTGACTTATGTTTAGAAAACTGAATTGAGTGTAAAGTTCATAGAAAAAACATTGATACGAATTTAAACCATCTCTCGAAATTTTCAGACAAATAAATAATCCTGCATTCACATAAATTCTCAAATCTTGATATAGATAAATAATTAATCAATATCTATCCTGTTCTTAATGAATTCATTCAATGAATTTTGATTTCCCCCTCTCTCCTAGTACTAGTAGGTACTTTCCACTTATTAATCTCGCATACAATACTGATCACGTTTTAGTAATTCTTATCACGACATATTCTACGTATCAACAGAAAATATTTATATTTTTCTGTTCAGTGAATTTACGCCTCAAATATACAGTCTATTTAATTACCACAAGATTAGATAAGGCCAATTGAAAACGAAACTTGATTTGTTGGTACAGAACGCTTTCAAAAACTCGCCTTATTTGCTCTTCGAAGAGTTTGTCCATACGTCTTATCTTTTTTCGTAACGTCTTGAAGATTTGGTTACCTACACGGCATTTCGAAAAAAACAGAGTGTGATAAGGCGATAAATGTTAATTTTAACAATCGAAAAATGTGTCTCACGATTGATAACAATGTAAATAAAGTTTTCTGCAATTCACGGTTTACCAATTTTACGTTAACAATTGGGATTTTCAATTGTGATGGTTTGTGTCAATATATTTGATTTTCCTAACGTTGAAAATAGCGTGAATTCGATAAAATGAGCTTTTGCACGTTAATTTATATTCGTTTTCATGATATTTTTCCATCAATTTACATTATTCAATCGTCTCAACATGAATCTGAAATCAAAACTTCCTGGGTCATATATGATCTAAATGCCCAAAATAACAGCCCTATATATAGGGTGTTTTTCTTAGAGCTATAGAACTTTAAATTGCAATAAAACAACGATGGATTATTCGATTGGCATGAATTTTATTTATCCGCAGGATAATCTTGTGGCATTACATTTTAAATATGATTTCTGGCATATGACCGCCACGGCTGTCTCGGATGTAGTCCAATCTAGACGTCCAATTTTCGATGACTTTTTCCAACATTTTTGGCCGTATATCGGCAATAACACGGCGAATGTTGTCTTCCAAATGGTCAAGGGTTTGTGGCTTATCCGCATAGACCAATGACTTTACATAGCCCCACAGAAAGTTGTCTAGCGGTGTTAAATCACAAGATCTTGGAGGCCAATTCACAGGTCCAAAACGTGAAATTAGGCGGTCAACAAACGTGTCTTTCAATAAATCGATTGTGGCACGAGCTGTGTGACATGTTGCGCCGTCTTGTTGGAACCACAGCTCCTAGACATCATGGTTGTTCAATTCAGGAATGAAAAAGTTAGTAATCTTGGCTCTATACTGATCACCATTGAATGTAACGTTCTGGCCATCATCGTTTTTGAAGAAGTACGGACCAATGATTCCACCAGCCCATAGAGCCCACCAAACAGTTAGTTTTTCTGGATGTAACGGTGTTTCGACATACACTTGAGGATTATCTTCACTCCAAATGCGGCAGTTTTGTTTGTTGACGTAGCCATTCAACCAGAAGTGCACTTCATCGCTAAACAAAATAAAATGGACGTAGTGCGCGATACGTATTCCGCACAGAACCATTATTTTCGAAATAAAATTGCACTATTTGCAAGCGTTGTTCAGGCGTGAGTCTACTCATGATGAATTGCCAAACCAAACTGAGAATAAATCACTTGACAGCTGTTAAATCGGTCGCCATCTTGAGCAGTAATGCCAACTTAAAGTTATATATCTCAAAAAAAACACCCGTTAAATTTCATTAGTAAGTATATTTCCTACTAATCACGTGAAGGTTTTCGTTGCAATTTCAACATGTTGCAACACAATGACAAATAATTCAAATTCGTCATCTATACGGAATAATAAATTCATAATTAATAAGAAGATCCTATCCAACACCGAACTCAATTCAGTAATTTTCGTTATTGATGATCTATCAAGATCAAACTGCATCAAGGCTGTTCTTGTTAAAGATTACCATTTGTTAGTGCAACCGACCTTGATGTTTTATTTATATGTGATATTGCGTGTATTTTATTATAAATATTGAATTCGAACTATTCGAAACCATTGTGAAACTACATATGATCGATTTGTGATTTTATATTAATATTTTCGGGAAGATTGGTTTATTGCGAAACAATTAGATTCAGAATGAAATGCTTAGACTATATTCGCCACATTCTATAGAAATGTTGTTCGGAAATATAGGGCACTCACAAAACGAAAAGAATTGCGAAAATGTCCTCAGAAAATTAAGTTCACAGAAAATGATTTATATTTTGAAATTTTCATTGAATTTCCTTTCTTTCGAATAACTTATAACGGGCTTTCCAATAGGACTCAGTCCTTACTTAATGAAAAGTCATATCAATTTGATTAAAATAAACGCTTTTGATTTCACAAATTTTTTAATATTTTTTCAAAAATGTATTACATTGCAAAGTGTTACCTTAAATTCTTTGCAATTTCTTAGTTCTCTCATTTTTTATGGCAAGATGTACCTAGGGTATCTGATCTGTAGTATCAGATATCTGAGGTTGGTGTTTAGCGAAAAGTATCTCAGAAACTTGAGCTGTTACATGTAACAGAAGTTCCATTGAAGGCACTGACAAATTAACTTATCGAGCTTCTAAAAAGTGACTATGTGAATGTAAAAAGCATACAATGGATTTGGTCCTTATTTGATGGAAATTCATTGTCAAAACCACTTTTTTGAAGAAGTAAAAACAGGAAACATACGGTAAAATGAATCTCATTGCCTTAACTAGTCGAATCAATAAGTTCACATTCTAAATAATGTATATTTTAAAAGTTGTAATATTCATAAATGTTTTCAGTTCACAAATTAAAGAATATTCAGTTTATCATCATCAACAATGAACTTTCGAAATCATTTGAGGCAATTAGAATCATAACGCTTTTCGATCCTCTTAGTTTCGAGATAAAAATCCACTGAAAACCTGAGATTTAAGTTTCGAAAAAATTCGATCTACCGTACCATAAAAAAATGACCAATTGTGCAAAATTCGCGGTATTGTTTTTCACGACAATTGAAGGGAATAGAACGGAAATTGACGTTTGAGAAGGTGAATCCTGGTTTTACCAGGATTCACCAGAAGACGCTAGAATCACGCTGTATCTGAACGTCAATAATTACCAACTTAGCTACACGTGATGATTTCTATGACGCAAGTTGACCTTGTCTGTTATGTCGATTCGTTTGTAGGACACCAGAATCGTAAATAGCGTGTGCTGCACATGAATTTGCTGGCAATAAAGCATAGCACAATCCTTGGCTCGCTTAGACGTACAGAAGGCACCTCAGTTTTTTAGAATTTTGGCAGGGTAGCTCCCAGAAGCGATACGGTGGTAGTTACAATTGAATTGACAGGTCAATATGACTTTTATTGATACCTCAGAGTAATAAACATAGATAGAGGGAGCATATATGTCATTTTCTGTGAGCAAATTTTGTCCCCAACATGAAGAATCAAATTTGACATGAAGCGCGTGGAAATGAAAATATATCAGTGATACTATATTTCACTCAATTCGCGAGTTTCTCCACAAAGAACGCACTTCTATGTCCCATAGTTAATCAACGTTTCATATTAACTCAAAATATATTGAAATAAATACCTAAATATATCAGAAATTCAGAAAACAAACTTCAAGCGCGCCAAACGACGTGAAACAACCAATGACACTAGGAGAGCAAAAGTTGCCAAACCTTGGATTTCAGCAGGTAGTTACGGAAAATAATAAATATTCTGCTTATTATAAATTCGACAATTAGGAAAAATATCGAATTCCAAATATTCAAATTTGCATATTTTATCGGGAATCACTCAAATAAATATATTTCATTCAATATAATATACATTCATAAGGATATAGTAAAATTGTGGATTTGAAAATGTATCACAATCCGACAACGTAATCTAACCATGTTGGGGACATGTGAAAAATGCGTATACTCCCTCTATCTATGTTTATTACTCTATGGTTATACCAGTGAGAAATACAGCATAACATGTCATGTCAAGTGGCATTCATTCGTGATTAATAAAAAAGGTATCGTCGTAGACAAAGTATAGTATATTACTCGCATATTACAGCTATTATTCACTCTGGTGAGTTATGTTCATTGAATAATTCACTGTTATGTACTACTTCAATGGAGATTATACGCGAAATGAAGAGCGCTACAAACTTTCCTTGAAATTAGAGCGAAAAACCAAGGGGGTTACCAGTTAAGAGTCGTTATTGAAAAAGTTATTCCCCCTTGTTAAAAACTCCCATAAACCAGTCTACGATCTTTATCCACCCTTCCCTCCCAGTAAGTTCTCCGTCTGAACAAAAGGCGATCGAACTTTCTTGTAGAAAATTTCCGTTCGTCCATTGTGTCAACCTTTAACCTACTAAACCCCAGATCTGAAAAGTTCTTGGATCGTTTCCAAATCTTTCCATCGAATTAACAGCCTCGGGTCGAGACTCAAGAATCAGATATAATCTGAATTTCATGCTCGGCTCTGAAGCATTCCCAAAGTAGGTCCGATGATTTCTCCACTCTAGTGTATAGGGGCACTCGAAGCGGTTATAATTTCCTCTACGAGATGCAGGGAACTGATTCTGGTGATTATTTCCGTTCGAAATGGACTGAAAAGTGGTATAAACTTTCACGGGGTTACGCTACATCGTAGATTTTTATCTCAATAGTGATAATCACTGTATAAAGTTTATTAATGAGGAAGATTGGTATTTAATATCGTAGAAACGTCTCAAACTGTCAATTCTGTCAAATATGAGACTGATCTATTGGTTCAATTGGACTACAGGTTAGTTGATCTACCAGCTTATATCTATCGGTTCGATTGAACTACAGGTAAGTTGATCTACCAGTTATGATCGACCTATCAATTCGTTGATTTCAGTTGGATATTCATAGTGGATACAAAAATGGATTTTAATTGAAAAGAAAACTACTTGATCATCACAAATAAATTTGTCTCTAATTCTGTGGAAAATCCATTCATACTTCTAAGGATTCATCAAGCCAAGTAGCTTGACTTTTAACCAAATACTTGACTTGAAAATCAAGTTCGTGAAAAATTACATTCTTGAGCTTGACTTGATTTAAGATATTTATTGCTTGATTTGATATCAAGCTACTTGATATTATTTGAGCTTGATTTGCACACCATATATTTCTGCAATCTCGTTCGTGCTTAGACTAAATAAGAGGATTCCTCGAGCGCCGAGAGACTGAAGCATTCGCCAGTGTGACTTTATTAGTAGTTTTCTCACATTTCTATGAAATCTTTTGGTGGATTTTGGTAGTTTCAGAAATATCTTCCCAAACTTGGCCAAAATGGCCAAGGATTTTTTATCAGCGTCAGCATCTTCAGCTCCTGTTGAGAGGCAATTTTCCAGAGCTGCTCTTACAAATAAAAAAACTCGCAATAGGTTAGGCGACAAATCTATAAGATGCCTCATGTCTTAGATCCTGGATGGGAAATTATGAAATCAAACAAAGCCTGGAGGTTTCTCATTATTGAGAAACTTTATTTATTACTATTTTTTATTTGGTTATGATTTTTAGTGATTTAATTCATGTTTCTATTTCAAAAAAGTTGATATTTTCTGTTCTTCTATTCAAAAAGTTTAATAAATAAAAGTGTTTCCTTCTCATTTAATAATTTTTTTATTGATGTGACACAACAAAATAAAACTGCTAAAAATCAAGTAGCTTGATATGATTCAAGTGCTTGAGAAATAAATACTTGCCTCGACTAAATATTGAAAAACTACTACTTGACTTGAGCTTGACTTGAAATCAAGTCAAGCTCAAGCCAAGTTGCTTGAAAATCAAGCCAAGCCGTGAATCCCCAATACTGCCATAGCTTGTAGAACAAAATCGTGTGAGAATATTTCAGTTTAACACAGATTTCATGGTTATATTTCATTATCGTGTGAAATATAAAATAAAATGAAATCTGAGTGCTACGAGTACTTTTTGAATAATAACAAGAGTTTATGGGCCCAGATACCCACTGATATCTAAGAGATATTCCTTCAAATTACTGAATATTTGATGCGTAAAAGTACTTCCTCTCAATTCCATTCCCTCCCCTTCATAATTAAACAACCAAATCAACTTTTTCACAACAACTTCAAAGACATCTCTCGTCCAAATTCGCATCCAACAATGATATTCCTTCCACATTTTTTTTGCGCAACTTCCTTCCAGATTCTCAGATTGCGAGGGAGTCCAAAGCATAATGAATGACTTTGCGTAAGCAGTGACTAATTACAAGGTAAATTTAATGATAAAATATAAAACGGCTACAAGGTTTGGCCGGAACATTGCAATTGACCCAATTCACTCTGTTGCCTCTGTTTGTTCGCCTCTATTGAAGAGAGAATCTCAATTGGTCCCTGTGAATTGAAATGATCTTGTACGCTTGTTTAGATCGATGCAAATGAACTACTCGCGTATGTTGTACGTGTATGAGTTGGTTAGCTAAGCTGCGTTCCCTTTGAAAGTGGAGCAATTTACAGGGTGGAGTGTTTTGGAAACGAGCTTTGATAGATACTTTTGAAGAATATCTAGTTAGTTAGGAGATGGTTTACCTTCTGAAGGAGTTTCTGTATTTACTTTCTGTATGTGGTTTATCGTTAATTGGTGCGCCTTTGGAGATCGCAGGACTGTATACAGGGTTTCCTGAATTGAAGGTACAAACGATAATGACGAATAATTAAAAAAAAGGTCCTATAATCATGGGACTGAAAAAGCTTTGTTTTCGAGATAAAGGGTGTTGAAGTTTGATTTTTTTTCTGATAATGCCTTCCCTGTGAATTGAAATGATCTTGTACGCTTGTTTAGATCGATGCAAATGAACTACTCGCGTATGTTGTACGTGTATGAGTTGGTTAGCTAAGCTGCGTTCCCTTTGAAAGTGAAGCAATTTACAGGGTGGAGTGTTTTGGAAAGGAGCTTTGATAGATACTTTTGAAGAATATCTAGTTAGTTAGGAGATGGTTTACCTTCTGAAGGAGTTTCTGTATTTACTTTCTGTATGTGGTTTATCGTTAATTGGTGCGCCTTTGGAGATCATAGAACTGTATACAGGGTTTCCTGAATTGAAGGTACAAACGATAATTGAAAGTCTTATAAACATGGACCCGAAAACGCTTTGTT
Source organism: Harmonia axyridis (assembly GCF_914767665.1). Taxonomy (NCBI): domain Eukaryota; kingdom Metazoa; phylum Arthropoda; class Insecta; order Coleoptera; family Coccinellidae; genus Harmonia; species Harmonia axyridis. Next base: position 41,363,231 of record NC_059505.1, read on the forward strand.
TTCGAGATACAGGGTGTTGATGTTTTTTTTGATAGCACCTTTCCTTCACAAGATGTCCAACTTAAATTTGCATAGATATTCCAATTCCAAGTTTACATCATGTGATATGCTAATTTTGAATGCAAATCTACAGGGTGATTCTTTTTCTGAAACAGTTCCCGCTTTTTTCTTCCAGAACTTTTTTTTTTGGTGGCCACTGGTCTTTTGGAAAAATGGTAAAAGGAAGTTTGATCCAGTATAACACTTTTTGGTTTCGTCTTGTTTTGTCGAATCTGCTACCGATTTCGAGAAAAAAATCAAATAATTATCTAGTAATCCTAAGGAGAATTCTCAGAGTATTACACAGAGATAGAATGAGCATATGTCATTTTCAGTAAGCAAATTTTGTCCCCAACATGAACTATCAAATATGACATGAAGCGCGCGGAAATGAAAACATATAAGTTATACGATATTTCACTCAATTCGCGAGTTTCTTCACATAAAACGCACTTCTTATGTCCCATAGTGAATCTACGATTCATATTAACTCAAAATATATTGAAATAAATACCTAAATATATCAGAAATTCAGAAAACAAACTTCAAGCGCGCCAAACGACGTGAAACAACCGATGACACTAGGAGAGCAAAAGTTGCCAAACCTTGGATTTCAGCAGGTAGATACAGGAAATAATAAATATTCTGCTGATTATAAATTCGACAATTAGGAAAAATATCGGATTCCAAATATTCAAATTTGCATATTTGATCGAGAATCACTCAAATAAATATAATTCATTCAAAATAATATACATTAATTTTTTTTTACATTTTTTTTACAAATTTAGATGTCAAATCACATATTTGGATTTCGCACCCCAAAACTTTCCTGTGAAAAACACATATTGACTGGACTAATTCTAGTATTTCAACATTTTCACTTGGCTCCTCTGGGCACATATTGATATATCACGAGAATGTCACGTGATGGTGTCCCCTCTTGAAAAAAACCTTCAGTGCAAAAAATAGTGAGTGTGTCAAACCGATTGTCACAAGAACAAGCCCATAAAATCGTCAGCAGGAACGTTCCAAATAATTGGGCATAAGTGTCATCACACAATTGAATGATCTGCGATTTCGTTCAATTGAACCAATTGAATTACCATATTGTTTGGGTCCTATCTGTAGACATAATAAGCGCCATTTAGCTTTTTCGCAATCGCGATTATCAACATCACGACCCACTACGTTCGTTATTTCACAAGTATTGTTCTTGGAGCATTTTGAGATTAACTCTCCCCGATAAGATAACATTTTTAATGCGCTGTTTTAGGCTTGTAACACCTGAATTGGTACAGCGTGATTTTGTGGGATTAGTGGGTGTACTACTTGGCTTTTTTCGGTAATTTGGGAAAAAATCTAGCCTTACTGATAACAGAATGTAACATTTGTGAAGTTGAACAATAGACTATTTTACACAGATGAAATTCCATATTTTAATGGATGTAAGTCATTTAACTTGAAATGAGCTTCATCACTGAACACACTTCTTCAGTAAAAATGCTTATCTTTGGCAGTTTCAAATTAGCCCAATCAGAAAAATTGCGATTGAACGATGGTCACTTCGAGTCATGAAGAATTGCCAAACTTTACGAAACAGAAATGCCAATATAGTTTGACATTTTCAACTGTCGAGCAATAGACAATACCCGTCGAAACTTTTCATGCAGCTTCAAAAACACCCATTATAAGATGTTCTTTAATAGGAAATATAACATTATTAATACCCAAAAATTGAAACAAAGAATGTACTAATACTAGACAAATAAGTGAAAAACTGTTTTTTTTTTAACTTCAACACTTCTGTATCTCGAAAACGAAGATTGTTGTTATTGTAGATATCTAACGCCAAAGTTATTGAACTAAAATCTGATAATAAATATAACCATAAAATTGGGGAATAGTAATTTACGTAACAAGTCCGGAAAATATAGTTTTTTTGGACGAATAGACAAAATTCCAGGACGAGCGTAAGCGAGTCCTGGAAGTCTGTGAGTCCAAAAAAACCATTTTCGGGCGTGTTGCGTACAATATTTTTTCGGCAACCATGTAAAATAACACTATCGCTGCTGCTTTCCATATTTTATTGCGATTGCGATAAAAAAACATGCAAATTTTTGACAACTAATTTCATATGAACTGTCAGCCGTTATCTCGGTTGCTATGGATTCTATGATTCTTTTCCGGCCTAGTCCGGGAAGTACGTACTTTCCGGACTAGGCCGGGAAATGCTACTTTCTCAGAGAAGAAGCGTCCGGGAAGTGAGCACTTCCCGGACGGTTGCCGAAAATAGTTATTTATAATACAAGTGCAGAAGGCATTGATATTCTTCCACGAGTTCAAAATTCAAAAACGAGCCACGAAGTGGCGAGTTTTGGAATGAACGAGTGGTAGAATGAGCCTTCTGTACGAGTATTATACATAATTTTCTCTAATTCTGTGGTTATTCCGTTCATTCTTCCACATCTTGTAGAACAAAATCGTGCGAGAATATATCAGAAACGCACAGTTTTCATGGTTATATTTTATTATTATGTTGGCACTCCGAACTTTCCGCCACGGCTTTATCTGTCAATTCATCAATTTGCCTTAAAGAAATCAGTTCTGCCAACCAACATTTTTCAATGCAAAAATCACTAAATTATATTTATGGAAATATTTCATTAATTTCAATGAAAATGCAATGAATTAGAGAAAATAATGTATAATACTCGTACAGAAGGCTCATTCTACCACTCGTTCATTCCAAAACTCGCCACTTCGTGGCTCGTTTTTGAATTTTGAACTCGTGGAAGAATATCAATGCCTTCTGCACTTGTATTATAAATAACTATTCTCTTATTCTTGCATTTTCATTGAAATTAATGAAATATTTCCATAAATATATTTTGTTGATTTTTGCATTGAAAAATGTTGGTTGGCAGAACTGATTTCTTTAAGGCAAATTCATGAATTGACAGATAAAGCCGTAGCGGAAAGTTCGGAGTGCCAACATAGAATAATAAAATATAACCATGAAAACTGTGCGTTTCTGATATATTCTCGCACGATTTTATTCTACAAGATGTGGAAGAATGAACGGAATAACCACAGAATTAGGGAAAATAAAATTCGTGACTATCTCGACTCGAACAACCACTTGTTATTCTCGTAGAAAACTCAAAAAGAGAGTGCATCAAAAAACCGACCTTCGATTAACTCCGTAATTTTCCTCTGAGGAAAGAGCGTTTTCACATTCAAATCCCGCTTTTGTTTCGCCATTAGTTAGTCAAACGTTTCGTATTGTTTTGCATCGCCCGTTGACCTTTAAGTTCAATAATTCCATTGTTTTTATAGTTTCGTAGCCGTATCTATTCTTTCTATCACGCCACGAGAACCCGCTTCGCGTTTATTCCAATTCTGAGCTGGAAAAAGTTGAAGGATTTTCGGATTGGCCGTGCTCGAAAGGCGAAAAAAAATTAAACAAAAGTGCAGCAGTTTCGAATTCGACGAAGCCGAGGTCGGCATGCCGCTGGATTGATGCAAAAGTTGGATTAATAATGAAATTGAAACGTGTTCATTCATAAACATATACGTTATTGTTACGACATCCTCGAAAACCGTGTCGAAAATTGTCCTGTTGTAATTCATTTCAGAGTTTGGGTCAATACCAGTTGAATAGCTTTGAATGGTAATGATGGAAATGATTAACTTAATTTTTGAACGAATGGTTATTCTGATTCTCAGAGTAATAAACATAGATAGAGGGAGCATATGTCATTTTCAGTAAGCAAATTTTGTCACCAACAACTATCAAATTTGACATGAAGCGCGCAGAAATGAAAACATATCAGTGATACGATATTTCACTCAATTCGCGAGTTTCTCCACAAAGAACGCACTTCTTTTGTTCCATAGTGAATCAACGTTTCATATTAACTCAAAATATATTGGAATAAATACCTAAATAAAGGGTGTTTTTTCAGAGCTACAGAACTTTAAATTGCAATAAAACAACGATGGATTATTCGATTGACATGAATTCTATTTATCCGCAAGACAATCTTGTGGCATTACATTTTAAATATGATTTCTGGCATATGACCGCCACGGCTGGCTCGGATGTAGTCCGATCTGGACGTCCAATTTTCGATGACTTTTTCCAACATTTGTAGCCGTATATCGGCAATAACACGGCGAATGTTGTCTTCCAAATGGTCAAGGGTTTGTGGCTTATCCGCATAGACCAATGACTTCACATCGCCCCACAGAAAGTAATCTAGCGGTGTTAAATCACAAGATCTTGGAGGCCAATTCACAGGTCCAAAACGTGAAATTAGGCGGTCACCAAACGTGTCTTTCAATAAATCGATTGTGGCACGAGCGGTGTGACATATTGCGCCGTCTTGTTGGAACCACAGCTCCTTGACATCATGGTTGTTCAATTCAGGAATGAAAAAGTTAGTAATCATGGCTCTATACCGATCACCATTGACTGTAACGTTCTGGCCATCATCGTTTTTGAAGAATTACGGACCAATGATTCCACCAGCTAATAAAGCGCACCAAACAGTCAGTTTTTCTGGATGTAACGGTATTTCGACATACACTTGAGGATTAGCTTCACTCCAAATGCGGCAGTTTTGTTTGTTGACGTAGCCATTCAATGGCTTCACATCGCCCCACAGAAAGTAATCTAGCGGTGTTAAATCACAAGATCTTGGAGGCCAATTCACAGGTCCAAAACGTGAAATTAGGCGGTCACCAAACGTGTCTTTCAATAAATCGATTGTGGCACGAGCTGTGTGACATATTGCGCCGTCTTGTTGGAACCACAGCTCCTGGACATCATGGTTGTTCGATGCAGGAATGAAAAAGTTAGTAATCATGGCTCTGTACCGATCACCATTGACTGTAACGTTCTGGCCATCATCGTTTTTGAAGAAGTACGGACCAATGATTCCACCAGCCCATAAAGCGCACCAAACAGTCAGTTTTTCTGGATGTAACGGTGTTTCGACATACACTTAAGGATTAGCTTCACTCCAAATGCGGCAGTTTTGTTTGTTGACGTAGCCATTCAATGGCTTCACATCGCCCCACAGAAAGTAATCTTGCGGTGTTAAATCACAAGATCTTGGAGGCCAATTCACAGGTCGGAAACGTGAAATTAGGCGGTCACCAAACGTGTCTTTCAATAAATCGATTGTGGCACGAGCTGTGTGACATATTGCGCCGTCTTGTTGGAACCACAGCTCCTGGACATCATGGTTGTTCGATGCAGGAATGAAAAAGTTAGTAATCATGGCTCTGTACCGATCACCATTGACTGTAACGTTCTGGCCATCATCGTTTTTGAAGAAGTACGGACCAATGATTCCACCAGCCCATAAAGCGCACCAAACAGTCAGTTTTTCTGGATGTAACGGTGTTTCGACATACACTTAAGGATTAGCTTCACTCCAAATGCGGCAGTTTTGTTTGTTGACGTAGCCATTCAACCAGAAGTGCGCTTCATCGCTAAACAAAATAAAATGGACGTAGTGCGCGATACGTATTCCGCACAGAACCATTATTTTCGAAATAAAATTGCACTATTTGCAAGCGTTGTTCAGGCGTGAGTCTATTCATGATGAATTGCCAAACCAAGCTGAGAATAAATCACTTGACAGCTGTTAAATCGGTCGCCATCTTGATCAGTAATGCCAACTAGAAGTTATATACCTCGAAAAAAACACCCGTTATAATCCTTTTCTGAGAATGAAAGCTTGCTGCTCTTTTCATTTAGGTCCCATCGCTACTTCAGCCAAAGCCTGACGGTAAAAATCATTTCGTTTCAAGTCGAATATCTATCTAAACCTCTCATCATATTCAACAATGAACATATGGGTATCTATCTATTTCGTAAAACTGAAATTCGAAACGTCCCATTCTAGGAACCGATAAACCTCACTGAATATTTCCCTAAGCGATTATCTTTTTCCACCTCATTTTGTATCTTACGTAAACATTTCCAATTTTCCAGTATCTATGCACCTTACGTATGCATGCATGAATAAAACCTTAGATAAGGTAAAACGGTATAGCACGTTTCTGAACGAAGCTACGATATTCATCAGTGATAAAATGACGCACGGGTTGCTCAGCAACAGGCGGTGCCATTTCAATTTTTCGCTAAGTTATTATTTTACGATGGCAGGTCTTCAAGGTTCGTTTACATTGCGCTTTGAATATTATCAGAGAAGACTCACGGAATGGTAGAGTTGGAGACTGGGAGAAAAAAAAGTAGAGAAAGAGGGGTCAAAGCACTTGTTGAAGGGTTGGTGAGGAAGGAATTGATGTTTTTTCATGAATCTCGGCTGTAGTATATGGAATGATGGAGAGTGGTTGTACATTTTTCAGGGTAGTTCATTTTGTCAGAGCAATCTGCGTTAAATGAATTGAGCATACTGGGTTCATACGTCTAGCTCGAATCTGATCCTAAAACTCCAAAAAACTCACGTAATTAATGTAGCAACAAAACTTGTACTTCTAACTTTCAGAGAATTTTATATACAGGGTGATTCACCGTGATGGCCTATTAGACGTTCATGGAAAACTTACCCTACTTTTGCGCTGACAGTTCAGGGTTTGAAACAATGATCTTTCTCCATAAGATATTTTTAGATCTCTGCAACTTCTGGTTTTACTGGAAACAGACTACTACTTCCTTATTTCGAATGGCACACCCAGTATATTATTGCATCATTAGATATATTTTTCGATGACAATTTCAGCAATATGCCATATCTTGGGTAAAAACTCAACGGTTCATTAGATAATGGGATTTTTTTGAAAAAAATGATGGTGACAAGAAGTCACATTTTTTTGAATATTTCTGCAAAAAAAGCTTCTTTTGAAAAAACCCCTTTTTGTTTTCGATTCTGCAAATACGTATTATTATAAGACTGTTTGCGGTTTGGACCAAAAATGTACAGGATGTTCATAAGAAGATCATGAACTTGGACAAATCAAATTCATCAAAACTCAAGATTTTCAAATTAGAACCTATAGTTTCTATTATTTCAGTCTACGTATATAAAAAGGGAGGATTTACTTGAGCGAACCTTCTACCTAAAATGTATACTTTAAAAGTTATCGAGGAAAAACTGGTATTTCTAACTACGCCATCCCGGTGAATCACCCTGTATAGGAACACATGGTACATCATTATTTTTGTATCGAGTGATGAGACGAAGCATTTTGGAACACCCTGTGTATCGCAAACCATTTTTTTCTACAGTAATCTCATCCCCAGGATCTCAGTGACTAATTTTCAGAATTTCAGCTACCTAAAATATGAAATGTTTTTTCTACCTATCCCTTTTTCATTCGATCAATAATTTTCGCATTTTTTTTTGGAAAATCATTAATATTTCCGAAAGTATCCAGAATAGGTTTGAAGAAATAGAAGATAAAAATATTCAGATGGTGATAGAGACCTCAAGAATTCAATCTTTAAACCAAATCAAAGTGATAAAGGATCAAGGACATCTTTTATTTTATAACCATGGTGACGTTCATGCCATTTCATCAATGACATAAATTTTGGCTCCATTATACTGTTGCCAATAATTTAATATTTCGTCCAATAGTCTATACCCAAAACAATTTGGCTTATATTACAAGTGTGACTCATAACTATGAACCGCTTGAGTCCAAATTGCTAGACACTTTATGGTAAATTTACTTTTGAATTTTGGCTCACACCGAAACAACACCTCAAAATTGACGATGGCTTTGAAATAACATAATGTGTTATTGAATTCGATTTAGAGAATGTTGCCATTTACAAACTGATCAATACCTTTCGATTTTCTATTTGTAATGATGAACTTTTGCAATCATTCACAAAATTTTCACAGTTCACATTTTTAGGACCTAAATAACAACTATTTGTTTAGAAACTTAGAATAAAGGAATATAATTAAAAAAATAATTGTAGATAATTTGACGATGTACAATAATGAAATTCGAAAATTTTATTGCTACGATGATCCTGAATAATATTTAGTTATGAATATTTGGACATTTTATAACAAAAATTGCATTTTTTTCTGACATCAATACTGAATAATCGAGTACTTTTAAAAACAAATAAGCCAATTTCGAATACTATAAAAATTATCGTAAACGAGCAAGCTGTAATGCATTCCCCACAAATAGTTCCTTTTAATTTTGGACAAATATTGAAAGTTACTGACGTAACTAATGGAACCAACATTGATAAAATATATACATGTTTACCCAAACCACTAGAATGTATCTGTATTACGTTACTATCGATTGATAAAACTCGAAATATGATATACATATAGTTCATAACATGGTTCCAGTCAAACAGATATTGATTGTCTATTTCAAAATATTTTTATGAAAAAAATTCAGAGTCTATTGTGGACTTCTTGAAAAGAAAAATTTGCAGAACTTGTTGATTTGATACCTCTCTACCTCCATGAATTTTGTTTATTCTTAATTACACTTAAGTTTCTCAGATACTCTTTGAAAGGAACTGAATGGTTTTTCAATAAGACGTTTAATTTTGAAGGGCCCGCTATCTGGGAGGCTGTCACTTATGAAACTGTCATCTTTTGACATTTGAAAAGTATTATATGCCGTTATATGCATCATCGATGATCAATGATTTCTTATGGTAGGAATTGGAAGATATTGATGTGGACGACAAAACAATCGCCATTTCATAAAAAAAGTTTCCTGGCCATGTTATTTCTCGAAGATGTGATTAGAATTTGCCACCGAGGTTTTGTGATTTAACACCTTCAGATTTTCTTCTTTGGGGCTTCTGGAAGATAAGGTCTTGCCAATGCTACAGAATTAATTCAAAGCCTTAAAGATGAATTCGTGAAGTTATCAAAAACATACATCAGCAAATGCTATTTGGCTGATATCGTTTATTATAGTCCATGGCATAAATTCCACTTCACAATGAACTAAACATCTTAAAATATACTTTTTTCTTGTAATATCAAAAAGAAACCACTTATTTCAAAACTCTTTATATTCGACTGTTCTGCTGTCAATAAAAAACAATCAGCATAACTGCTAATAACCGTTCTGACATTTCTTTTTTGTTACAGAGCTAGCACAGTTCAATCAGGCAATAATCAGACGACACTGTCCAAACTTCAAAATCTTCGTTACCTATTCTTGAAAAAAGTAAGTACACATCAGATAAAATTTCATTCATCAGTCACTATAATTAATTGAATATTTACACTAAATCATATAAATTCATATTTCAATGCAATATGACAGATAGATTCTGAAATATCGAAATTTACAAAAACATTTATTCTCTCAATTATATGGCCATCACAAAATTTCCCATGAAAATCCATTCTGCTTTTTCTGAATTTCACTTTTTTCCAATTATCGAAAAAATAAAATTTCATATCATTATAACTCGAGAGCCATCAAACAGATTGCGTCCCTATAATGAACCAAACCTGAGTATTCACACCCTGGACCTACCCTTAGAATTTCAAGTCTCTAGCACATTCCGTTCGAGAGTTATCGTGAACACAGCCGCCAGACAGACCCGAATTGATATCAATGTATAATTATTCATCAGTGAGACAAATCCATAGAGTAATAGACATAGATAGAGCCTTTTTTACACATTTTTACATGTCCCAAACATGGTTAGATTACGTTGTTGGATTGTGATATATTTTCAAATCCACAATTTTTCTATATCGTTATGAATGTATTTGATATTGAATGAAATATATTCATTTGAGTGATTCCCGCTTGAATATGCAAATTTGAATATTTGGAATCCGATATTTTCCCTAATTGTCGAATTTATAATAAGCAGAATATTAACTATTTTCTGTATCTACCTGCTGAAATCCAAGATTTGGCAACTTTTAATCGCCTAGTGTCATCGGTTGTTTCGCGTCATTTGGCGCTCTTGGAGTTTGTTTTATGAATTTCTAATATATTGAGGTATTTATTTCAATATATTTTGAGTTAGTATGAAACGTTGATTCACTATGGGACATAAGAAGTGCGTTCTTTGTTGAGAAACTCGCGAATTGAGTGAAATATCGTATCACTGATATGTTTTCATTTCCGCGCACTTCATGTCAAATTTGATAGTTCATGTTGGAGACAAAATTTGCTTACTGAAAATGTATGTTCATTACTCCGAGGATGAATCCGTTCATTTAAGACCGAAAATTACAGATTATCAGACAAAATGGAACAAAAATTCACATCTACGTAAATCATTTAAAAAAAACGTCAGCTCGAATAGAAAAAAATATTCTTCGAACGTCCTGTACAAGTCTCTCCAATGAATTACCTAGTGAAACAGTGCGGTAAAAATAAAACAACTTGGCATCAATTGTATTTTTCAACCTGGAAGAGGTCCAACAGCCCAAATTATATAATTAAATATTGTTGTTAAGGTTACACCTCTCGGGACAATTCCACAGTCCTGTCAGTAAGTAGTGAGTGTGTAGACTTTGCTATGAGTTAGAATCGCCGGTCTGGCCAGTAGTTCGTTTGTTCCAACCTGCTTTTGTTACGGATGACTTATTCCAGTTATTTTAACGAGGTGAGTCCCGGCATTTTCGATAACACCTGGTAGATAAGACTGACATTTTTTGCTCAATTATTGTAATTATCCCATTATCGGAATGCTGTAACTTATACGCTCTCATTTGCGTGGCTTTATGATTGACTTTAAGTAGGTCATTTGGTTCTTGATGAACAGTTCGGAAAAATTGCAGTTTGCGCACTCTGCAAAGTTTGTAAATATTTTCCGATACGAAATTATGGCACAAATTTTTTTGGAAAATTTAATAATTATATCTAATAATAATAATAATAGTGCCTTTATTGCGAAAAAATAATAATACATGATATAGGGGCGAAGTCTAGCTTGAGCTACTCTACTCAACCCCAAAATAAAAAAAAGTATAAAAAAATTAAATAAAATACAAATACCCTGGAAAATACTAATAACAAATAATCATAAATTTAAACAAGAAATAATAACCCTGAAATAGCATCTTTTGCGAGATGTTCAGTTTTATCTGCAACTATAATATAGAGATTATAATTCAACGAATTTAGCTTATTTCATTCTTAAAAGTAATTTGAATTAATTACCATTGATGAGAAATTATTCCATCAAAACTTACCCATATTTTCCGAACATTGATGACAGTTTTGACGACTGAAGCTGTGAGAAATGACACGTTTACTTATACTCAGTATATCTAGGAAGAAAATACAAAGGCGTACAACTTTGTTTCCGCCAGTTTTTTCCGAAATTTGAGGCTTTATTGTAAAAAATTAGTTATACCTTTATGATTCAAAGTATTGTCCATCGTTGGCCACTACTTTCTTCCATCTTTCGGGCAGCGTACGAATCCTGCGTTGAAAAAACTGGTCATCATTTGAAGCGACCCACGAATCGATCCAATTTTTAACTTCTTCATAAGACCGGCAGTTCTGGTTAGCCAGGCCGTGTGCCATTGATAGAAACGAGTGATAGTTCGAGGGAGCAACGTCTAGAGAACCCATTTTTCGTCTCCAGTCACAATACAATGCAGAAATCTCTTCCGTCTTTGCCTTGCAAGCAGCTGTTCACAAGCAAACAAACGCCGTTCAACATATCTCGACTTCAACTCGTACAGCCCCCTATTTCCTTGTTTCTGAATCATTCCTATGACTTTCAGGCGTTTTGAAATGGCTTGTTGTGTCACTCCCAATGATCCTGCCAGTTCTTGTTGCGTTTGACACGAGTCTAGATCAAGTAATGCCTCCAATTCTGCATCTTCGAAAGCCTTCTCTCTTCCACCGCCATGCTGGTCTTCGACGTCAAAATCACTGTTCTTAAAGTGTTGAAACCACTCTCGGCACGTTCTTTCACTAATAGCGGCCTCACCATATGTATTTGAGAGCATTCAATGAGCCTCAGCCGCAGATTTCTTCATTTTAAAGCAGAAAATTCAAACCTCCCGCAAATGACGAGAATTTGGCTCGTAAGCTGACATGTTTAATCGAGAATAACTTGATGATGCAGACACAAATTGACTAATATTTCGATGGCGTTATGTTTACAAATACCTGAGTTTTTTGTATCACATCTACAACTACCACTTACCGCTACAGACACCTATTGCAAAACGGTGTAATCAAAATTGTACACCTAATATAACCTCCTTAAAAATTCTCAGTTAAATAATATTTGAATATAATATAAAGTTATTCCTCGAAATTTTAGAGCTAGAATTCAGTTGAAGAATCTCTACCTTCTACTATTTCACATAATTTTTCTATTCAGCTTAATAATGCTATGCGAACATTTCAATGCAAACAAAAAACAGCAAAACTCGAACAATAAAATATAAATAAGATTATTGAGTTTATCCTTGAAATGAAACCGCTAAGATTTCACAGAGAGGTTTTTCAAAAATCATTCTTGGATTTTCGGAGCCTCAAATGCGATAATTCTACTTATTAAAGTAGTGGAGAAGCTGCTTCACGAATATCCAAAAGTGCTTCAGTTTTGCAAAACTTTCATCAGTTTTGTAGTGAATTTTAACAATTTCATTGCATTGTTGAAGTGTGTATCCTTTCATTTTTATTAATGGCGTAGATTTTACTCCGCAAATGTCAAAAGATGACAGTTTCGAAAGTGAGAGCTCACCAGATAAATGAAACCTTATAATAAAAAACTCTATACTACTGTATATTCAACGTGTAAGCTAGGTATAACACAACTAACTTTCTAACAATAGTAAAAGTACAAAGTAAAAAACGAAAATTCATAAATAATAAATTTTCTACGTCATAAGCAATTATGATAATGGTCGAAATGATTTTCATATTTAGAACAAACAGAGACAGACTGTCTAGTCCCATCCAATAAAAAATAAAGCCTTATACACCCTCCCCCTCTATTCCAATAAGAAACCATCCCACACCTATCGGAGTGGCTAAGAACAAAGCGTTATAAATATTTGAAATGGACTATCTATTGGCGTCTATTTCCGAGGTGTGCTGCTTCAGTATTAAGTTTATTATTTTTAGCAGGCCGCTTCGCACAGTTGCCTCCGAAAGAATTTGGCGAAATATTTTTAGATGACAAACCATTAGAGAGACTAGGCGGATACGAAAACTTTCAAACCGCGAGAGAGAGATATATTTACGAGATTTCGGGTATGAATCATTTTGGCGTTACCGTGTTTGGGCGTACGTGGAGAATCGAAAAGGTAAACAGAGTAATTCAATATAATTCCCGAATTGCTGAGGTGAGGGATTGTTTTGATTGGCGAAACGTTTTGGGATTCTCGGAGCATTGCTTGGAGCTTCGCTTAATGAAGTTATTTTGATGTGCTGTTTATGAATTCTTAGAGCGCTATCATTCACTCTCAATGAGAGGAATTTTTGGCATCCTTGTGAATTCTTGGTGAATCTTAACGAAGGATGTTAGTTTCCATGTTGGCTAGCTTGGTGAGAGAGATGCTTCAATAGGAAATCTTGTAAGGAGAAGATACAACCATCAACTTGAGCTAGATTCATGTTTTTAAGGGGAGTTATTGGCATCAAGCCTTCTATACCTTAATCAAAGCACTCAGCTTCCATATCGTCGATTCAAAGTATATATGAGAGTGCCGAAGGAAACTCAATGCTAAGGTTTCTCTGGTGGGGATTCTTGGTCACTTGGGAATCAAAGGAAACAAAAAGGGACAATACTTTTGCCAGAAATGGAGCACGAACTTCTTTGACTGGCCCTTATCCTTTTTGTGGAGTAGATAAATGCACCTATAAGCAAGAATTTCGAAATGAGGGAGAAACCAAAGCAGAATTACTCTGGCTGAATCTTCCAGGGATGGATCACTCCAAAAAGTTTCTTTGGAACTTTAATACTATAAGATCCAAATAGTATCTAGATCTCAGTAAGAACATGCAGCAACTCTCCACTGGTTTCCTCACAGGGCTCTGACATCTCAGAGAGAGCAAACTCCAATCTGGTAATTGCAAGACAAAGCCTAAAATGCTCTGGGCTGGAAACTTGTAGGATAAATGATGTAATCTCCTGGATACCCTCTTAGATACTGGAGTTCATCAGGACTTTGGAACTGGAAGGTGAGCTGTAGCTCGAGATAACCTTAATTATGATGCTAAGTAGAAAAGAACATTGGGAGAGGGAGTCCACAATCCCAGATCTCAAAAAGTATTCCATTGAATGATATACAGATGATTCTAAAACCACAATGGGGTCTAGCGCTGGTGACTTGGAGGCTGGCACCAAATGCTCAGCCTATCATTAGGATGCTATCCAAGTGTCTTTCAGGTAGAGATACTCGCAATAGAAAAATGAGTGGAAATGAATCTAGTAAGAGAGTGAATGAGGCTGCTATCAAAGCATTTAGTTCACATATCTTGGAGTGCCGAAGGCAATTCAATAAAATTGGCAAGAATGCCAAGGCCTCCTTAGTCTGGCTTCTGGGTCACTCGAGAATTGTAGGAAATGAAGAGGTCAACACACATGCCAGAAGAGGAGTACAAACACCTTTCATTGGACCAAAATCTTTCTGTTGTATAGGTCAATGTACCTACAAGAGAGAGTTTCAGTAGGAGGAGAAAATCGACGCAAAATCTTTCTGGCCTGGATCATTCCGAAAAGCTTCTTTGAAACTTTGATAATGTGAGATCTAAAACTATATGGATCTTAGCAAAAATATTCTTCTACATCTTCAGTGGATTCCTTATAGGGAATTGTTACCTCAAGAAGCACATCATGCTAAACTTGTGGCATTCTACGCTAGCTGACCCTAAGAAGGTTAACTCACTTGCCAAAATTGTTCTGCGATCTTAACATTTTATCTTTGACTAGTGATTGTAGCATCTAATCCATAACAACATTTCTGGGCTATCCTCATGTCACATAGAAGTATAAAGCACCCTGCGATATTCTAATTGCCCCAAAATTCCTACCGATTAGTTATCATCGATATAGTATAGTTTTTTTTATTCTATTTACTTTGGGTGATGATAGAAAAGATACGCAATTTTCGTCCTACAATTACCTTCTAAAACCTTTATCATCAATTAAGAAACACCCTGTATCACTTAATTATCAGTCCGAAATGTTATACCTCAACCCAATCACCTCCTTTGGAATCTCTCCGTCCCATTAGCCAGTCCCAGGGCAGATACGGGCTTCGAAAAGATGATTTAACAGCGGATTCATCCCCGCCATTGTTTCCAGCTGCACGACCGGCCAAAATTAGATAGCCTAGCCTGTTCGCAAATCCCCAAATTTGATTATATTCTCGATTTGCCGTACTACAATTCCCCCGCTTGCGATTATTCAATGTTCTAATTAAGGTAGACCAAAAGGCCCGTACCTCGGTCGAAATCGGACGTCGAATTGGTCCTTCGTAATGGGATTGAGTCGGTATTATGATTCTATACAATGCGATCCTCGAAATTATTCAACTTTGAGGCCGTGAACTTTGCAGGATGCGACATTTGTCCTCTTGGTATTATCTTGAGGAGGTCGCTGAACATCTTATTCAACTTATATGTTGACTGGAGAAGACACTTAGTCTCCAATCATCATATAAGTTCAGAAAACCCACTGGTTTTCTGATGTTCAAGGATTTCTTGGGAGATTTGGCAACGTTTAGAAATCAACTACTTCATTTTGTGATTCGTATGAATGAGATTTCAAGTTGATTAAGTTTAAGATCTTCAATTCGCTTCATAAGTCAGACAGAAATATAGAAAAAAGGTTATTTATATACCAAGATCTATATAAGGTCATCTCCAGTTCAGATGTCGAGTACCTTCCTAAAAAATGAACCTATCTACGCACCTGGCGACACTGTCCAAATATTGTTGCTAAGCACAATCGGGAAAAACACAATATCACGACAAATCTTATCTTTCTGGTGATATAAGCGATATATAAGCGGAAAAAAAGCCAATCGTACAATAAATTTGACTGTTGATCAGTAATACAAGCATTCACGGTTTCAAAAGGGGTTTGTATATGTAGTATATATAGTCTTGATCAAGTATTGTCTCTAATTCTGCATCTGCGAAAACCTTCTCCCTTTCAATGGTCTTCGACGTCAAAACTACCGTTCTTGAAGCGTCGAAACCACTCTCGGCACGTTCGTTCACTGATAGCGGCTTCACCATAGGTATTTGAGATCATTCGATGAGCTTCAGCCGTAGATTTCTTCATATTAAAGCAGAAAATTAAAACCTTCCGCAAATGACGACAATTTGGCTCGTAAAATGACATGTTTAATCGAGAATAGCTTTATGATGCAGACACAAATTGACTAATTTTTCGATGGCGTTACAAATACAAATACCTAAGTTTATTGTATGACATCTACGATCTATTCATTACGATTACCACTTACCGCTACAACCATCTATTGGCAAAACGTTGGAAGCAAAGTTGTACACCTAATAGATAAACCTGTGACAGGATAGTTCCAAATACCAACATATAATAATGAAATATAACCATAAAATTTGTGTGAAACTGAGGTATTCCCGTACGATTTTGTTCTACAAGGAATGGAGAATAAACGGATCTGCCACAGAAAAATTATTTTTGTTTTCTATATAACACGAAGTGCTTTCATCGTAAAAATATTATAGCTCACTAGAGAATCTCAAATAATATCATAATCCTAATTCTCAGATTTCAACTAAGCCCACTTCTCCAGAAACGTCTAATACACTCAAACTCGGCACACACTGTCTAAAAAAATTAAAAAAACCTTTCGACATTTGAGCTTCAAGTTCAAAGCCATCTCCAGCAAGTTCAAGTTCGTATATATCCAAACGTTTTTTGCCAAATTCTAATCCTCTTCAAAGCATCATGTGCGGTCGGACTTCAATTCCATCCTCCAAATTAATCCAGAGAACATCAGGAGACAGCAACGACCACGTCGTTACGACTCAGACGACGAACACATTCCCATTTCAACCCCCACCCCTTCTCCATACAGAAATCTTTCCAAAACTCACCAAACAACAACAAATTAGGAAAAAAGCGATGCACTCCGAAAAGATGGATTAAATCAGCTGATGCCCCTGCAGCGTGCATGCCGAGCGATCAGCTGGCTATAAAGCCGGTAAAATCTGGGATCGGGCGAGTTCTCGTGCCATCCAGATATATATACTAACTGACAAAGAAACTGCAACTCCCAGAAGAAGCTGTTTCAATTTTTTTTTGGTAAAACATTGATAGTATAGCAAGGAGTAAATTATTGAATTTGAAGAAAACAATCGAGAAGGTTTTTTCATGTGAACAATTTTTGTTACTTAAATATTGTAGTCGTTTTTTGCAAGTTTTTTTAATTTCACAACAAACCAGCTGGTCGAGGAGATCCGAAGTCGATGTTTAGTTGTTGTTAAAATGCCTAGAGCACGTGTACGCGGAATTTATCGCCAGCTAAGTGAATTTGAAGGAGGTCGAATTATTTGTCAACAGGAGGCGGGGTTGTCATTCCGAGAAATCGCTAATCGTACTAACAGAAATCCAACTAACGTTATGAAATATTGTCAAGCGTGATTTGATAATGCCCAAAATCGAAGAAGAATAGGCACCGGACGTCGAAGGGGCACAAATGGAGTTCAAGATCGACGTCTAAGACTTATGGCCATTAGAGACCGATTTGCGACAACTCGATCTTTGGCTGATCAGTAGTTAGGAGAACAAGGCCATCCTGTAACTGTCCGAACGGTTGACTACCGGATAAGGTATTTTGGACTGCAGCATTATCGACACCATCTTGTGTTACCTCTGACGGTTGAGCATCGCCGGCAACGATTACAGTGGTGCAGAGAACGTCAACATTGGAATGTGGAATGGCATCAGGTCGTCTTTTCTGATGAATCTCGATTTTCCTTGGGTGTACATGATGGCCGAAGAAGGGTTAGACGACGTCGGGGAGAGAGACGTGAACCTCAGTTTGATGTTGAGCGTCATGTACACCGAACAGTAGGCGTTGTGGCAGGTGGTATTGCAAACGCAAGTAGGTCACCTTTAGTCTTTATTCGAGGTAACATGGCAGCGCTACGTTACCTTCAAGAAATAGTGGATCCATATGTTCTCCCTTACCATAACCGGCTCGAGAATCCAATATTTCAGCAAGATAATGCCCGAGCTCATGTTTCCAGAGTTAGTTTAAACTTTTTCGAAACGACCCATGTGACTCTCTTGCCATGGTCGCCCAGATCCCCCGATCTTTCGCCCATAGAGCATATTTGAGACATCATGGATAGAAGGTTTGGAAATTTACCCCAGCCCCCACGGACTTTGGCGGCTCTGAGACATGAAGTACAGGTAGATTAGGATAGTATCCCTCGAGAATAAATAGACCATCTTATTGCATCAATACCGAGACGTGTTGGGGAGTGTATAGATAATCGCGGTGCACAAACACATTATTAACGAATTCATTAAAAAAAATTGTTGACCCTTCGTTTTTTTCTCCAAATTCAATCATTTACTCCATCCTATACTATCTGTTTTACCAAAAAAAATTGAAATTTAAACAGCGCCTTCTGGCTGTTGGACTTTCTTTGTCAGTTAGTATATACGTATAAAGTTCCAGCGAGCTTTGGAGAATGAGGTCGTACTCTTCCCGATCGATAGGGTGGCTGCCAACGCCCTGTAAGTGAGGGCACAATCGTCGAAATATGTTTCGCGATGCGCTATTTCATTTCGCGACAATCGTAGATGTTAGCACTCAAGCTTTCGCTACGATTCTGTGTCGTGTCGATGAACCGTCGTTCACTTTCTGTTTAAAGTTTAAAGCGTATGAGCTTTGGGGAAATGTGAACCCCTCTTCTATTATTTCTTGGGATCAGTGTTGATCTTACGAAAATTCGCATCAAAATGTTGAATTTTATTTGCTCGTCTTGTATGAAATGTTGCAGTGCAATTGTCAGGGTTGAGATCCTCGAAATCAGACGACCAATTTGAACTAAGCCAACGTTTTGTTCATATATTTAGGCTTCATCAGGGCTACAGAGAAAAATAGGTGTACATAAGTTGTTTGAGCTGCATAAGAAAGTTTCGATGGTTGTTGTCTATAGTTTGACACTTGAGATTGTCAAACTGTATTGACATTTCTGTCCAGTAATATTGGGAAAATTCATCATGAAACGTTTAACACTATAACGACGCTTTCAAATTGTGGAAATCTAGTTTGAAAAAAATTAATTTGTTAGAGAAGTTCATGGAGCACTTTGTCCATTTTACTGTCAGCATAATCGACCTATTGACCAAGCCATTCGTGTAGTTATTGATCGTTTTCGTACTAATTTTACTCATCTCGATTCAAAACCATCTAAAAGACAAAGTAATGGGCCTACCGAAAAAATATAACTGCTGTATAGTGAAGTGTTGAAGAAAACATCAAAATGTCGATACGTCGCCGTTCTCAACTTGTTGGCCTTTGTACTTCGACTAAGTGGAAAATTGTACTCTGCTGATGGGGCTATAAAATACAGTGTGTAAGAATTGAAGTCCAATGATCATCGCTTACGTCACTGGCCGAAGAGGAGCATTTTACCGAAGAATTATGTTTAATTATGAAGCTTATTTTTGGTTAAAAGGCTTCGTCAATAAGCAAAATTGCCGTATATGGACCAATCACAATCCTTAAGCCATCAACGAATCACCATTACATCTATTAAAATGATCTGTTTGGTGGTCCAGAAGTGATCTTGATAACTGGCCTCCTCGTTCACGCGATTTGATTCCTCTCCATTACTTTTTATGGGGCTATGTTAAGTGGTTGGTTTATGCCGACAAACCACCAACTCGTGAAGCATTGAAACCATTGACCATTGTCAGTTTTGTTGGATCCATTAGTGAAGAGTTGGACGGATCAAATGAACTATGCCGGAAATCATATTCAAAAAAATAAATGCCCTGAAATTATCTACCAGACTATAATGATAAAAAAGTAATTCCAACAATATTTCTGTATTATACATATATCTCGAAAACGGTAAGTTTTAACATATGAATTAAACTTCGAACAAACTTGGTTTGATTGATTTATACAATGCAATCCGAAACTTCAATAAAAAACAGGATGTTCTATAAGAAAAAAACATATGTTTGGTCATTCACACTCTTTTGGTATTGCCAAACAGTTTGAAAATATATCTCTAATAGAGCCCAATGACATTGTGTCAAAAAAAAATACTAATTTCAGCGCTTAATAGTAATAGAGCGTCGCGTCAATATTGGAACATTCTGTATATACCTATATATTGAATGAGTCAGAATGAATGAACGACTGCTCAAAAGCTCCCGACTTGTGTCGCTGTTCCTTTCTTCTTCTCGAACGTACTCAAAATTCAGGAAGTTTTTGTGTGCTCGTTCATGATCAATACACAGGGTGGCCCACATAGGGACCAAACCGAATATTCCCGGAAAACGCCGAGAAAGTTCAATTTTTATTTAGAGGGGGGACCTTTTGTGATTGGAAATTTATGGGTTATAAGATCATCCCCTTAAGCTGGGTAGCAACCCCCCAAGAATCTTAAATGGCAATAAGGGGCAAATCACACGTCACTCCGAAGATTTTCTCAATTCTATTCATGAATATGTTAGAAAATTTCTGTTTGGCCTAAATTTTTCGGTGAAAACTCGTTGGAAGTGTAAAATATTCATACAGAAGTAGAATGAAAGTAAGTAAGTCGCAGTAGATGAAAATGATCAAGTTTTAAATTATAATAGTGTCATTGTTCAACGTTATTTTCTTCCATTCTATAACTCAGTAAAAAACACTTCTTGCATTGATAAGTAAGTTTTGTTATCTATTCTTTGATCGCCCCTGTGTGTTATAAAATATTGATAAAAAAAATAACCATTTAAATGATAGACAATTTCAGTATGACGATAATTAGAATTCGTACAGAACACTCAAAACTTCTAACAAGTTTTTTACATAGAAACAGAATTTTTTCGAATGTTCATAATTATTGCGAAATTCAAAGAATTGCCTTACAAACCACCCTATTGTTATTTAAGATTTGTAATCACAAGATTTCCTCCTCTAAATGAAAATTGACCATTCAACGAGAATTTTTGACTGCACTAAAATTTTCCAGCTGATTATTCCGTCTAATCTGATACTGTTTCTGTCTTTAAAAGCTTCAATGTGGAACGAAATATTCAGTTGGAAAATTTTAAATATGACAACATTTATACACAGTCTCGTATCAGTATCTGGGTCACACTCAAAACTTTAGTAATTCATCGATAACTTCCTTATCACGTGAACCACCAAAGCGTTTGCAGCAATTAAGTACCTAAAAATAATGCCATAAGAAACCCATTCTAAATTATAGAGGCGTAATGAAGATTTATCGACTTTAAAAATTCAGATCTTTATGTCGACTACTCCAAAAGTTATTCCTTTCCTTTAACGATCTATACATATTCACGAGCTCATTTTGCACCTTGTGTGTCGTGCATTTTACGGGTTCCGTGAGCATTCTCATAGGTGCAGATTTTAAATTGGCAATTTTAAGAAGGTTTATGTTACGTACAATCCGACGACTGGGAAAAACCTTTTCCCAGATTGACGTATCGCATGTTGGACTATTTGGTATTGTCGCATCTCGTGATTTTTCAGGTAATGTCGAAGGAACGTGATACATTGAAAATTTCACCTCGACGTGTGTCAAACCATAAAAATGGTAATATCTTATTGTTGCCATGGCAGCGTAATTACATCTCCTGCTGAATTCAATTAAGAAATATTACAGTGGGCATTTTTAATGGAAATTGCTAAGCATATAAAATTGATTATTCATTGGGTAGCAGATAGGACTAAGCTACAAGAAACCAAAAAGTTCAGTATTGGGATCGATGTTTTTTCCTCATAAAGTTATTCTCGATTGAACATGTCAACTTAAGACCCAAATTCTCGTCATTTGCGGGAGATTTTAATTTTCTGCTTCAATATGAAGAAATATAAGGCTGAGGTTCTTTGAATGCTCTCAAATACCTGTGGTGAGTCCGCTATTAGTGAAAAAACGTACCAAGAGTGGTTTAAACGCTTCAAGAATGGTGATTTTGACGTCGAAGACCAGCGGTGGAAGAGAGAAGGTTTTCGAAAATGCAGAATTGGAGGCATTACTTGATCGAGACTCGTGTCGAACGCAACAAGAATTGGCAGGATCGTTTGGAGTGATGCAACAATCCAAGATATGTTGAACGGCGTTTGTTTGCTTGTGAACACCTGCTTGGGCAAAAACGGAAGGGATTTCTGCATCGCATTGTGACTGGAGACGAAAAATGGGTTCATTTCGATAATCCCAAGCGCAGAAAATCATGAGGATATCCCGGCTATGCTTTCACGTCGACGGCCAAACTGAATATTCACGGTTCCAAGATCATGCTCAGTATTTGGAGGGACCAGCTCGGCATAATGTATTATGCGTTGTTAAAGCCGGCTGAAACACTCACAGGCGATCGTTATCGAACGCAATTAATGCGTTTGAGCCGAGCATTGAAAGACAAACGGCCACAATAAAAAAAGAGACATGATAAAGTGATTTTACAGCATGACAATGCTCGACATACTTGGAAACGTTGAAATGACGAGTCCTACCCCACTCTCCAGACGTTGCTCCCTCGGACTATCACTTGTTTCGATCAATGGCATACGGCCTGGCTGACCAGCACTTCCGGACTGTAAAAATCAAGGATCGATTCGTGGATCGCTTGTATTGTTTGAAGTAAGCTATATTACTGTATCCTACTTGCTGTATTTGGGGAATTAGTATTCATGTTATTAATATTGAAATATTGAAACCGATACTGAGCTGTTTTGCGTTCTCTTAGTCCCTAAAGTAATAAACATTTGATACCAAGAATAAGCCCATCCACCTTATTGAATATTTATGAGATAAAAGCCACTGGAGACGAAATGGAAATAATAATAAATTTGCATCGTTTTAGACGTCACATTTCCCTAATCCTCTACACCTTCTTCGTCTTTTCCCTTTTTGCAATTTCATTTTCTCGAATTGAAGTAGACGTCGACCACTCAACTCCGAATATCGAAAGGACAAGGGTTCCCTACCGAAATATAATATTGGCAAACATTTTTCAGACGTTTGGTTGTCGATTTGTCCCGATGTTCAATATTTCTGGGATGCGTGGGACTCAAACGACATATTTCCGATGGAAGATTAGGAATCCTCTTGACACTTCTGGAGAAATCTGGAACTTGCGTCTTCTTTAGGTTGTAACAAGATGGAAAAGGATTTGGAAAACCACAAATTGTACTGGCGGTTTTTATACATTTTCTTTGGAGAAATGTTTGAATACTTTATTTTATTGCATTCTTGCTGTTTTTGGACTGTACGTTCAGTGACTGAAAATCGTTTAGTGATTTTTGCATTGGAAAATGTTGGTTGGCAAAACTGTTGTCTGTATCACCTATTTGACAGATTATAGGTAATGCCGTGACCATAGAGTAACAAATATAGATAGAGAGAGTATACGGAATTTTTACATCTCCCCAACATGGTTAGATTACGTTGTCGGATTGTGATATATTTTCAAATCCACAATTTTACTAAATCGTTATGAATGTATATTATATTGAATGAAATATATTTTTTTGAGTGATTCCCGATTGAATATGCAAATTTGAATATTTGGAATCCGATATTTTTCCTAATTGTCGAATTTATAATAAGCAGAATATTTATAATTTTCTGTATCTATCTGCTGAAATTCAAAGTTTGGCTACTTTTGCTCTCCTAGTGTCATCAGTTGCTTCACGTCGTTTGGCGCGCTTGAAGTTTGTTTTCTGAATTTCTGATATATTCAGGTATTTATTTCAATATATTTTGAGTTAATATGAAACGTTGATTCACTATGGGACATAAGGAGTGCGTTCTTTGTGGAGAAATTCGCGAATTGAGTGAAATATCGTATCACTGATATATTTTCATTTCCGCGCGCTTCATGTCAAATTTGATAGTTCATGTTGGGGACAAAATTTGCTAAATGAATATGACATATGCTCCCTCTATTTGTGTTTATTTCTCTGAGGCTGTGACAGAATTCCGAATACCAACATATAATAATGAAATATAACCATGAAATCTGTGCAAAACTGAGATATTCCCCCAATTTTTTTATTTTACAAGGTATGTCAGAATGTTCGGATTTGCCACAGAAATGGAAAAGATCAATTGCAGGCTTCAAGCAAAAAAATCAAAAAATCACCCAATATTGTCTATAGATGCGCAATAAGTGAGCACGAATGAAGTCCAACATAACCATTTTCGACACGA
Organism: Harmonia axyridis; assembly: GCF_914767665.1. Classification (NCBI taxonomy): domain Eukaryota; kingdom Metazoa; phylum Arthropoda; class Insecta; order Coleoptera; family Coccinellidae; genus Harmonia; species Harmonia axyridis. Next base: position 41,387,642 of record NC_059505.1, read on the forward strand.
ATATCGAAAATTGTATGTACATTTCTCCTTCTTCACGAATCTGAAAGTCCAAATCAATCGTTGAATTGTGTCATAAAATATTGACGAAAATCGTCGAAGAAAAGTATTCCTTTTAGGTCAAGGTGGATGCAAGCTATAACTGATCAAAGAATACCCACAAGTTGTGGAATTCAATACAGCATTGTATCCTTAATTATGTCAGTTATGAGAAAAGACCTCTGACGCAAACAATCGATTGACTGCCACGTGTCAAATGGCCTTAAGGGGGGACTCGATGTTCTATTCAACTTGTGAGATTTACCCTTGATTGGAATGGATTACAATTTTTTTTCCTCAATGTGAAGAAAACTGAAATTGATTTGAGTGAAATTAGGAATATCTGCAATTAAGTGTATTGATTCTGATTTATTATACAGAGTGTTCCCAAATTGGAGGTACAAACAAAACCAAAATTTCCTTTCACAAGATATATAACTTAAATTTGGCATAGATATTCCAATTTAAAGTTTTCATCATGTGATTTGCTAATTTGAACTGCAAAACTACAGGATAATATTTTTTCTAGAACATTGCCCACTTTTTTCCTCCAGAAGTTATTTTTGACCACTGGTAGTTTGAAAAATTAAGAAAGAATCTTTGGTCCATTACTACATTTTTTAGTTTCATGTAATTTTCTTGTATCTGCTACCGATTTCCAAAAGAAAAATTCAAATAATGCCCTAGTTATCCTCAGGATATTCCAAATTGTTATAAATATCCACTTAGTAAGCTGTGATGAATAAATTAATTATAAGTTTTGGTACTTATTTACCCAATCTGTAGCGAAGATTAGTGAAAAACTGTTATAATTATCACAAAAAAGTGGGAGTACAAGAATCACCCTGTATCTCGAAAACAAAGCGTTTGTTGGCCAATGTTTATAGATTTTTTCTTCTTAAAATTATCCCAGAAAACACCCATTTTTCTTTTGTACCTCCAATTTAGGAACACTCTGTAGTATTCTCATAAAAAAGACAGGTTTGAATCCACCTTTCAGAGAAAAATTTTTCTTGAATTCTTGCATCAGGTCACCAATTTCACTAGTTCTGATTTCAACTAGAACTATCACTTCATTTAGTTATGATCTGGACTTTAGAATTCCCCTGTATATGGAGACCTAGATATTCAAGAACACAATTGAGAGAAAACACAACCAGAGCAAGCTATTTATCTCATAGCAACTTCATAGTGTCTGAGTTACTGCAACTTAAAAACATTCATTTTATGCAAAAAATAGATAGTGTCTCAGATATTTTAAAAAGGCAACTGTCCTTTGTAAAGCGTGTTTTTTGAGAGCTATAGAGCTTTAAATTGCAATAAAACAACAATTATTCGATTGACATGAATTTTATTTATCTGCAAGATAATCTTGTGGCATTTCATTTTAAATATGATTTCTGGCATATGACCGCCACGGCTGGGTCGGATGTAGTCCAATCTGGACGTCCAATTTTCGATGACTTTTTCCAACATTTGTGGCCGTATATCGGCAATAACACGGCGAATGTTGTCTTCCAAATGGTCAAGGGTTTGTGGCTTATCCGCATAGACCAATGACTTTACATAGCCCCACATAAAGTAGTCTAGCGGTGATAAATCACAAGATCTTGGAGGCCAATTCACAGGTCCAAAACGTGAAATTAGGCGGTCGTCAAACGTGTCTTTCAATAAATCGATTGTGGCACGAGCTGTGTGACATGTTGCGCCGTCTTGTTGGAATCACAGCTTCTGGACATCATGGTTGTTCAATTCAGGAATGAAAAAGTTAGTATTCATGGCTCTATACCGATCACCATTGACTGTAACGTTCTGGCCATCATCGTTTTTGAAGAAGTACGGACCAATGATTCCACCAGCCCATGAAGCGCACCAAACAGTCAGTTTTTCTGGATGTAACGGTGTTTCGACATACACTTGAGGATTAGCTTCACTCCAAATGCGACAGTTTTGTTTGTTGACGTCGCCATTCAACCAGAAGTGCGCTTCATCGCTAAACAAAATAAAATGGACGTAGTGCGCGATACGTATTCCGCACAGACCATTATTTTCGAATTAAAATTACACTATTTGCAAGCGTTGTTCAGACGTGAGTCTACTCATGATGAATTGCCAAACCAAACTGAGAATAAATCACTTGACAGCTGTTAAATCGGTGGCCATCTTGAAAGTAATGCCAACTTAAAGTTATATACCTCGAAAAAAAAACACCCGTTACCTAAAAATTATAGGAAAAGAATAGGAACTTTTCAAATGTGTCTTTGATAGTTATGAACGCAAGTATCTCAAATGATGAAAATTCTTTAAGTAAAGGGTAGGTTTTCTTACTGTGTCCCTACGCTATCAGAAGCACATTGACCTAAATCAATAAAGCAACAATAATAAGTACCAAATATCATTCCCGCCTTGATAGTTTCATCGAAATCTAGTTGTTTTCCTTGGTGTCTGGACCAGATATAACATGACAGATTTAGTGCATCCATCAAAACGTTTATATCACATAATGAGATGTTTATAATTTTTGCACGGTTGCCAAGTGTTTTTCGAGACAACAACTAGCACATTCTTGGCACCTAGTTCGACAGTGATTCACAGTTTGAACAAAAGTAGCATTTTCATCGTTGTTGTGACATCATTGATGTCATGTGACAGATAAAAGACGACCTGATGATTCCAAAACTGATGCAGAGTGCTTATGATGAATATTTAACGATGCAAAACTTGACGATATTAATTTTGGAAATTTTGGCATAAGGATGGGCAAGGTTTGGCCTCCCTATTGGTTTTCATTCGAGGATATATTATAACGCAATGATCTGGCAAGTAATTCAGTAATAAACTAGCTGTCTGTCGAGCCTCAGTTTCAATATATTTTCCTAGACATTTCAGTCATTTCAGCAGGATTGCGTTACTTCTCATATCCCCTGCAGTTCCCAATTTTTTTTGTTATAATTGTAATAATAATGAAAATCCAAGATTATACTAGGACAATTGAAAAGTCCCCAGTCTGATGCACAGATAGCGGTGCTAATAATAAAACCATATGATTTTTAGTTAGTACCAACCTTCAAACGATACATGTCAAACTTTGACAGCAGTCCGACCATTAGTTTGTGAGATATTGCGTTGTGAGTGTAGCTACTTTTGTTATTTGAAAAAAGATGAAAAAAAAAATTTCGTGTGCTGATAAAATATTGCTTTTTGAAGGGAAAAAATACAGTTGAAGCAAAATCTTGGCTTGATGAACAGTTTTCGGGGTCTGCACCAGGAAAATCAACTATCATTGATTGATATGCTGAGTTTAAACGTGGTGAAATGAGCACCGAAGACGGCGAACGCAGTGGACGCCCAAAAGAGGCTGTCACCGATGAAAAATCAAAAAAGTTCACAAAATAATTTTGAATGACCGTAAAGTGAAGTTGATCGAGATAGGAGACATTGTGAAGATATCATCTGAACGTGTACATCATATCATTCTCGAATATTTGTAACATGAGAAAGCAATGTGCAATGTGGGTGCCGCGCGAACTCACAGTCGATCGAAAGGAATAACGCGTTAATGATTCTGAGCAGTGTTTGAAGCTGTTTAAGTGCAATAAACCTGAATTTTTGCGTCGATATGTGACAATGGATGAAACTAGGCTCCATCATCTCACTCCGGGGTCCAATCGACAGTCAGCTGAGTGGATTGCACACGATGAACCAACTCCAAAGCGTGGAAAGATGCAACAGTCAGCTGGCAAGGTTATGGCATCATTATTCTGGAATGCGCAAGGTATAATATTCATTGATTACCTCCAAAAGGGCCAGACCATCAACAGCGATTATTATATAGCATTATTGGATCGTTGAAAGGATGAAATCGTTTGAAACGATCTCATTCGAAGAATGCTGTTTCATGAAGAAAATGTCACGAATCAATGAAAACAATGGCAAAATTGCATGAATTGGGCTTCGAATTGCTTCTGCATCTACCGTTTTCGCCAGATCTGGCACCCAGCGACTTTTCGACTTTTTCCTATTCTCAGATCTCAAAGAAATGCTCGCTGAAGAGAAATTTAGCGCCAATGAAGAAGCAATCGTCGAAACTGAGACCTATTTTGAAGCGAAAGACAAATGGTACTACAAAAATGGTATCGAAAAGTTGGAAGATCGCTATAATCGCTGTATCGCCCTCGAAGACAACGATGTTGAATAATAAAATCGAATTTTGCCAAAAAAATCTGTTTTACTATAGTAGACCGAAGATTTTTTGATTGGCCTGTTATTTATCTATTATGTATAGAATTCTTGAAAATATCAGCAATAAAATATGGAATTATGTCCTTAAAAAAAAACTATAAAGAGTTTCAAGAACATCGACGAAGGACATATTTTCGTCATATAACAATCTGATCGAATAATTTGTTTTTTTCTGATCGAACCAATATTGAGCTATATCGCCTTAGTTACCATGTGTCATAACACACTCATATTTCCCAAGGGAAATATGAAACGTCAGTTCATATTTCCCTAGGGAAATATGAAACTATTTCTTTATTTAGTAACAAAATGGAAACTGCAATTGTTGAAATTTCCACTAAAAGTATTTCCACCAGATACAAAGGAAGAAGAAATATCTTGTTCATAATTATTCGACGACGAGACTACAGTTTTCTTGAGAACATTCCTTGCAGCAGCAGTCTCGGACGATTCTCCCAAAACGGTCTTCAAAGATTGTGATGCTGCAGATGGCTCACCCTCCACACCTGCTATCATCTTCGCTACCTTATTTTTGTGCAGCATACTGTCCGCCAGATAGCCTTCTGCAACAGACGAACTTTTCCAACCACCATGTCTCTTGAGTGTTGTCATTGAGGCTCCCGCATCGGCAACCAATGTCGCGGATGTTCGTCTTCCACAATGACCTGTATAGGTTTTCGGATTATCTAAACCCAACCATTCAGCAACCTTACTCGGAATTTTTCCGAAGGTATTTTTGCCGACAGGCTGAAGAGTACACTTCTTATTCCTATAAGCTACGAAGAACCTAAGAACGCCTTGCGGGCGCAACGCTGAATACTCCCTCACCAAACGAGCAGCACCCAGATCTTCTTCATCAATTATAGTGAATATTCTGTTTATATCATTCTTAGTCTTTGAGACTTTGATTATGATTACCGAACCACGATCTTCGATATCTGAAGATAGCATATTCACCAACTCTCGTGTTCTGCAGGCGCCAAAGATTTCCATTATTAAAACAACCTTCAAAATTATGAATGTAAAAATCTTATCAACAGAGGAAATCAAAATGAAACTTTTACCTTATACATCAAAAAAACGTCATTAGGAGCTTCACTCAAGAATGTCTTGAGCTGCTCCCGGGACAACACTGATGATTTTTTAGGAACGTATCCTTTATTTTTGTTCTTAACAAATGCTTCGACTTCATCGAATAATTTGACATCAGTTTTTTCCTTCAAATGTAGCATTGATCTTAACATCGATAGTTTCGGCCATAACGTGTTTGGAGAATATTTCTGGGACTGGGGATCGAATGAATTAATCATACATCAAGAATAACAAGAATCAGAGCAACATACCAAATCTTGGAAATATGCTAACAAAATACTATCGCTCACACCGTCCACCAATTTTTTTCTTTTCCACTCCTGAAAGCATTCGTACTCTTTACTGTAGGCAGCTTGAGATTTGGCTGGAACCAAAGATTCACGGGCCTTTGCCGCTTGAGTTTCGACGTAGTTCGACATTTTTTCATTAATTTTATTTTTGACAAGACGTCAAAATGAAACCAGTCAACCAAGATTCTCAGAAACATGGCCCATAGCAACGTTAAAAATTTAATTATTACAAAAATATACAATCTAATAATAATTTTTCCTTATCAGATTGTTTCAATCAGAAAAAAACTATTGATTACACCACGGGAAATATGAATACATTTCCCTCGGTTGTCTATACATCCCTCGGGCTCCGCCCTCGGGATGTAACTTTGACAACCTCGGGAAATATACTATTCATATTTCCCTAGTTGTAATAATAGCTATATTTTTTCTTGAGTCCCCACATTATCTGCTTCTGATATTTGACTCTCGATTGTAAGCCGGTATTCCAACACGAAAATAGGTCAATTATAAATAAGATATCGATTTTATTCAACGTGATACCAACCTTCGGCTATAGACCGATTTGATATATCATGCTGGAAAATTATGACCAAAATAAACATGATATACCGTACAAAAGTTTCTATGGTATCCCACAAACATCACAGATCGATAGCGATACGATTATGTACAGATTGTGCCATCAAACTTGTTTGAAAATAATGTCGAATAAATCAACTTATCAAGAAATGAATTCATATGACGAGTATGGTTCATTGTCCTAACAGAAGTTCAGCTTTCGTTTCCGTGGGCATGGGCTCCAATAATTTGCTTTAAACACATATACATAATATAAATTTTCAGTTGAAACCGCAACCTTATAATAGGAACAGGCTATTGAAAAGTCTCCGGTCTACCATTCATAGTAAAACACATTTATTTGGCAAAATTCGATTTTATTATTCAACATAGTTGCATTCGAGGGCGATACAGCGATTATAGCGATCTTACAACTTTTCGATACCATTTTTGTAGTACGATTTGTTTTTCGCTACAAAATAGGCCTCAGTTTCGGCGATTACTTCTTCATTGGCGCTAAATTTCTTTCCAGCGAGCATTCTTTTGAAGTCTGAGAACAGGAAAAAGTCGCTGGGAGCCAGATCTGGCGAATACGATAGATGCAGAAGCAATTCGAAGCACAATTCAAACAATTTTGCCATTGTGTTCATTGATTTGTGACACGGCGCATTGTCTTTATGAAACAGCACCTTATTTCTTCAAATGGGGCCGTTTTTTAACGGCCCCTTTTATATCTCTGTTTGTCTAGATCATTAACTCTCAAATCTCCTCCTTTAAAAAACACCGCTTCGTAAACAATCACCAAAAAAAAATAAAAATCACGGTAACAACCCCAAAACAACAGAGGCATTTTTAAGCTTCTCCTCCTCGCATATGACCCTATTTTTAATTTCGTTCCCCGTTCAGCTGGATTCGACTAAATTCCAAATACAAAAAAAAACACCACAGTCTGAACAACACTGAAATCCAACTGAATTAAAAATTCTATTATATGCCCTGCAATTGAAATCTGAAATTATACCTTCCACCCACGCTTCTCAGGAGGCTGGGAACGTTGCTGAAACCCCAAATTCATCCCACATTTTCCTTCGGGATTCGTTTGCGTAGGGCGGCGTTGCCGGATCTACCAAACCGTGGGAGTGTCAAAATCGGTAGAATCTCCAAAGTTTGATTTTACTGTGTTGTGCTTCTTTTTTTTAGGGTTTCTATCTAAAAATAATTCTTGTGATTATATTTTTCATTCTTGCGGGTTGCGTTAGCTTATTGTCATGACAATTCAATGCAATAACCAGAATAGTGACGTAAAACTTTAAATCAATCCTGTAATTGGTGTAATAAGCGTTCGCAATAGTACTTTTTCAAGTATTTTCAGCATATCGGTGAAAATCTGTTCTACTACTAGTTACACGAGACATTAGCACAAATAATAACTATTGTACTAACTATACAGGAGGTTCCTAAATTGAAGGTACATACAAAATGAGAGATTCTTCCGCAAACGCTTTGTTTTCGAGATAGAGGGTGTTAAATTTTGATTTTTTCCAAGTTTTCCTCATATCACCTTCCCTTCTTAAGATATTCAACTTAAATTTCGTATGGATATTCGAATTTGAAGTTTTTATCATGTGATTTGCTAATTTTGAATGCAAATATAGAGGGTTATATTTTTTCTGGAACAGTGCCAGCTTCTTTCCTCCAGAACTTTTTTTTTTGGTGGACCACTATTAGTTTAGAAAAATATAAAAAGAAACTTCGATCAAGTACTACACTTTTTGATCTCTTGTAGTCTTGTCGTATCTGCTACCTATTTCGAGAAAAAAATTTCAAACAATTCTCTAGTAATCCTCAAGAAAATCCAAATTATTATAGTGTTCCAGTTAGTGAGCTGTGATGAATAAATTAGTTATAAGTTTCGGTACCCAGTCTGTAGCAAAGATTAATGAAGATTCTATAAACTGGTATAATCAGCACAAAACAGTAGGACTACAAGAAACACCCTGTATCTCGAAAACAAATCGTTTGCGAGACCAAGTTTTAGGGCTTTTTTTCTTAAAATTAGTCAAGGTATACCTCATTTTCTTTGTGCCTCCAATTTAGAAACATCCTATATGTTTTTATTCAATGTGTTCAAATCATTCTTCAAAACAAAATTTTCTTATTGACGTTTATTTAATTTCTATGTAGACGTCATATAGTAATTAAGACGTCGGCAAAATCACCGACTTCTTTGACCTAACAATCAGAAAACAAGACCTTCTTGGGAAAAAATAACATAATTAATTCAGAGAGCTGGGTCGTACAAAAAATTGCATTTTCTGAAATTGTGTTCAATAATAGCTGCAAATTTTGTTTTACGTCATCCATTGGCTGAATAAATGTAGTGGTAATTCAAGTTTAAGGAGTAGTCAACAACCTAAATTACAAATTACGTTCAAACTCCACCTCAGTATTGAGTACACCGATAAAAAGAATTTCAAGATCTCTTAAAGTAGACTCCTCAAATAGTTCTAACCTTTTATCCTATGTAGCAAGTTCAACTGAATTCTTCCAAACAAAAAGTCCTTTCAATCTCTTGATCCTTTGGGAGATCAAACAATCTCACGAAAAACAAAATCCTCGCCAACAAAACAAAAAAAAAAGCTACATACTTATCTATGGGTAAAAAATCCCGAAACTTCAAGTTTTTCGCGTAAGCCTGGCAACGTTACACTGGGAGCAAAAGGACATCAGGATCGATACACGCAGTCTACTCCAAAGCATCGTAAATCTGAAAGTAGGTCGTTTCCAAACAGCCAAACTCATGCCTTTTGACACACATTGCAGGGCCCTCTCTTGTTTCGGTGAGCTGCAGAGGGATGATCTGGCCCCGTTTTTCCACAATAGGGTAGCAGACCGTAAGAAATATGCTGGTAGATAAGAATCCCTCCCGCTAATTATACGTGAAAAAACTGTAACAATTATTGGTTCATACCAATTCTCCAAAAAAAAATTATTGTGAAACGTAAAATCTTATCCATCAGTAGCCACGTGACAATCACAGCGCGTGACGTCACGATTTATTAGGTAAACACATTAAAACTTTCGTTTAAATTCCAGTGTAATAAGTTAATTTTTCTGTAACATCGATAATATGAGATTCTATTGATTTTTATAGTCCCACAAATTATTCAATGATTTTATCGAGGATTTTATCAAGCAAATCGAAAAGGGATAACAGCAATCAAATGGTAAAATACCACCAAAATGCAATTTCAAGGAACGTGACGTCACTGATGACATCATTTAGAAGTAAAGGGTGTTTTTTTTAGAGCTATAGAACTTGAAATTGCAATAAAACAACGATGGATTATTCGATTGACATCAATTTTATTTAACTGCAAGATAATCTTGTGGCTTTACATTTTAAATATGATTTCTGGCATATGACCGCCACGGCTGGCTCGGATGTAGTCCAATCTGGACGTCCAATTTTCTATGACTGTCCAAAATTTGTGGCCGTATATCGGCAATAACACGGCGAATGTTGTCTTCCAAATGGTCAAGGGTTTGTGGCTTATCCGCATAGACCAATGACTTTACATAACATAGTAGTCTAGCGGTGTTAAATCACAAGATCTTGGAGGCCAATTCACAAGTCCAAAACGTGGAATTAGGCGGTCACCAAACGTGTCTTTCAATAAATCGATTGTGGCACAATCTGTGTAACATGTTGCGCCGTCTTGTTGGAACCACAGCTCCTGGACATCATGGTTGTTCAATTCAGGAATGAAAAAGTTAGTAATCATGGCTCTATACCGATCACCATTGACTGTAACGTTCTGACCATCATCGTTTTTGAAGAAGTACGGACCAATGATTCCACCAGCCCATAAAGCGCACCAAACCGTCAGTTTTTTTGGATGTAAAGGTGTTTCGACATACACTTGAGGATTAGCTTCACTCCAAATGCGGCAGTTTTGTTTATTGACGTAGCCATTCAACCAGAAGTGCGCTTCATCGCTTAACAAAATGAAATGGACGTAGTGCGCGATACGTATTCCGCACAGAACCATTATTTTCGAAATAAAATTGCACTATTTGCAAGCGTTCAGGCGTGAGTCTATTCAAGATGAATTGCCAAACCAAACTGAGAATAAATCACTTGACAGCTGTTAAATCGGTCGCCATCTTGAACAGTAATGCCAACTTAAAGTTATATACTTCGAAAAAAAACACCCTATATAAACAATGGATTGGTATAAGTATATAATATGATTTTTTTTTTCATTATTGATCCAATCGTTTCTTATCGTGGTTATTATTCTGATGTTAGTAATAAGCTTATTAATATTCAACAGTGTTTAATTGTAATGATTGATTAAGAGTCATTACATTTACTTCACAATTTGAGATTAGAATTCAATATTGTATAAATCTTAATGACTGAGCAATCAACGTATTCCTATGATATGTCTTAAGCTGACTTTTTTCTATATTCAAAATTCAAAATGACCACTTCAAGGGAACTTTAGTCCATAGAACACATAAAAAAATCAGTTGATCTTGAAAATGGGTTCAAAAGTGTTTGGAGTATTGGACTATTCGTCAACGTAAATGTTATTAACTGAAAAGGAGCCTGCTTTCAAGGATAAACAATAAATTCTGATGAATAGAATTTATTCAACCAATTCTTCTTCATCACAACCGAAGAATATGCTTCAATATAACAATAGATAATAAAATTCTGCTTCGTTCCTAGGGTGTAAAAATTTTATCGTCAATTAATTTAATCACGTTGAAAATATCCCAGAACAATAGACATCATTCTGTGGACGAACCTCGTTGTTCAAACAAGACTTAATCCTCCGTGACGAAGACAGGTGGCGACACTATCAACCTTGCTCTACTGAACGCTCGACAGATTAAAAATCATTATGACCCATTTTTGCGTCCCAGATAAACGAGATAAGGTGAGAGACGATAAAAAAACAAACATTTCAATGCGATGAAACATAAAACGGTCCAACTGGATGCAGAAAACATTGTAGCGATTTTCCGGAAGAACAACTATAGGGTGTTTTTTTTCGAGTTATATAACTTTAAGTTGGCATTTCTGTTCAAGATGACGACCGATTTAACAGCTGTCAAGTGATTTATTCTCAGTTTGGTTTGACAATTCATCATGAATAGACTCACGCCTGAACAACGCTTGCAAATAGTGCAATTTCATTTCGAAAATAATGGTTCTGTGCGGAATACGTATCGCGCACTACGTCCATTTTATTTTGTTTAGTGATGAAGCTCACTTCTGGTTGAATGGCTACGTCAACAAACAAAACTGCCGCATTTGGAGTGAAGCTAATCCTCAAGTGTATGTCGAAACACCGTTACATCCAGAAAAACTGACGGTTTGGTGCGCTTTATGGGCTGGTGGAATCATTGGTCCGTACTTCTTCAAAAACGATGATGGCCAGAACGTTACAGTCAATGATGATCGGTATAGAGCCAAGATTACTAACTTTTTCATTCCTGAATTGAACATGATGTCCAGGAGCTGTGTTTCCAACGAGACGGCGCAACATGTAACACAGCTCGTGCCTCAATCGATTTATTGAAAGACACGTTTGGTGACCGCCTAATTTCACGTTTTGGACTTGTGAATTGGCCTCCAAGATCTTGTGATTTAACACCGCTAGACTACTTTCTGTGGGGCTATGTAAAGTCATTGGTCCCTGCGGATAAGCCACAAACACTTGACCATTTTGAAGACAACATTCGCCGTGTTATTGCCGATATACGGCCACAAATGTTGGAAAAAGTCATCGAAAATTGGACGTCCAGATTGGACTACATCCGAGCCAGCCGTGGCGGTCATATGCCAGAAATCATATTTAAAATGTAATGCCACAAGATTATCTTGCGGATAAATAAAATTCATGTCAATCGAATAATCCATCGTTGTTTCATTGCAATTTAAAGTTCTATAGCTCTAAAAAAACACCCTTTAGAACGACTGTTATAACATACAGTCTGAATTGAAGAGGAAGTTATTTCATTAGTTGGGACTGTACTTAATGCAATGTAATCCGACATATCATAACCATTAACTGAGTAAACTAACTCGATAATGTTTTTTCCTTGGGGACTTATACGATAAAGCGGTGTGTAGTACGTGAAACGGAAGATTGGAGCTTGAATTTGATGGATATCGATATCAAAAATTGCCTGAGCAACTTGATATTTCGTGCATGATTGCCGTGATTGTCATTTCTCTGTGGTAAAATCTGGAAAAACATAAAAAAATTGTTATTTTCACTTTCACCTTTGATAGAACTTGTGGTGCCATCTACAAATATTCGACAATTTTAATCACAAATATCAATCTAAAACTGGAACATAGCCTTTGACAATATTTTCAACGACTCTGTGTGATTATTAGTCGATGACTCTATGGACCCATTAGATTTATTGAACTACTCTCAGAGTAATAAACATAGATAGAGGAAACATATATCATTTTCAGTAAGCAAATTTTGTCCCCAACATGAACTATCAAATTTGACATGAAGCGCGCGGAAATGAAAACATATCAGTGATACGATAATTCACTCAATTCGCGAGTTTCTCCACAAAGAACGCACTTCTTATGTCCAATAGCGAATCAACGTTTCATATTAACTAAAAATATATCGAAATAAATACCTAAATAAATCAGAAATTCAGAAAACAAACTTAAAGCACGTCAGACGACGTGAAGCAACCGATGACACTAGGAGAGCAAAAGTTGCCAAACCTTGGATTTCAGCAGGTAGATACAGAAAATAATAAATATTCCGCTTATTATAAATTCGACAATTAGGAAAAATATCGGATTCCAAATATTCAAATTTGCATATGTAATCGGGAAACACTCAAATAAATATATATCATTCAATATTATATACATTCATAACGATATAGTAAAATTGTGGATTTGAAAATATATCACAATCCGACAATGTAATCTAACCATGTTGGGGACATGTAAAAATTGAGTATACTCCCTCTATCTATGTTTATTAATCTATGGAACTACCAGATCTGTGGATCTGCCAACTAGGTATATCAACTTGGCTACTTGTTCCCACTATTTTTTACAAAACTATACCACATGCTAAGAACTATTTTTCACACTACTTCTTCTTCTTTCCAGATCTCGAACCTTAATTTGGCGAACCAGGAACACAGTGGTGTCGACTCCAAGAGATAAATGTATTGAAAATCCCACGTTTTCTAACAATCTTCACACAAACACGGAAACCTCAAGAATTCGCCCATTCAAAATGCATATAGAAGTACAAGTAGCACTGAATTTCGTTATCTCGTACCTGTACAACAAACTACCAAGGAGGAGGGTCAACATATTCGGAGAGGAGCTGGAGAAGGCACTCAAGGACAAATTTCAAGGACACTGGTACCCCGAGAAACCGTACAAAGGCTCTGCATTCAGGTGAGACCTTAGACTAGCCTTGAAACATTTTGAAACGGAGTTCGCTGCTTTTACTATTCCTACTGAAAGAACCAATCAACAAAAATTGATAATGAAATACACAGCAAGCAATCTTGTGTTTTTTGAAGAAACATCTTCAAAACAGTTACTTAAGGGTGTTTTTTTTAGAGCTATAGAACTTTAAATTGCAAAAAAACAACGATGGATTATTCGATTGACATGAATTTTATTTATCCGCAAGATAATCTTGTGGCATTACATTTTAAATATGATTTCTGGCATATGACCGCCACGGCTGGCTCGGATGTAGTCCAATCTGAACGTCCAATTTTCGATGACTTTTTCCAACATTTGTGACCGTATATCGGAAATAACACGACGAATGTTGTCTTCCAAATGGTCAAGGGTTTGTGGCTTATCCGCATAGACCAATGACTTTACATAGCCCCACAGAAAGTAGTCTAGCAGTGTTAAATCACAAGATCCTGGAGGCCAATTCACAGGTCCAAAACATGAAATTAGGCGGTTACCAAACGTCTCTTTCAATAAATCGATTGTGGCACATTGTGTGACATGTTGCGCCGTCTTGTTGGAACCACAGCTCCTGGACATCATGGTTGTTCAATTCAGGAATGAAAGATCTAGTTAGTAATCATGGCTCTATACCGATCACCATTGAGTGTAACGTTCTGGCCATCATCGTTTTTGAAGAAGTACGGACCAATGATTCCACCAGCCCATAAAGCGCACCAAACAGTCAGTTTTTCTGGATGTAACGGTGTTTCGATATACACTTGAGGATTAGCTTCACTCCAAATGCAGCAGTTTTGTCTGTTGACGTAGCCATTCAATCAGAAGTGCGCTTCATCGCTAAACAACGTAGTTCGCGATACGTATTCCGTACAGAACCATTATTTTCGAAATAAAATTGCACTATTTGCAAGCGTTGTTCAGGCGTGAGTCTATTCATGAGGAATTGCCAAACCAAACTGAGAATAAATCACTTGACAGCTGTTAAATCGGTCGCAATCTTGAACAGTAATGTCAACTTAAAGTTATATACCTCGAAAAAAAACACCCGTTATAATCAATCGCCTAAAAGAGTTCAACCATTATTGCAGAGATTATTTTCTTCAGTTATTCTACATTTTATCATTTTATGAATAAATGGCAGTAATGGTTTTAACAAACTTGAAACTGATTTTTCCTCCAGATGCTTGAAGACCGGCGACCCCATAGACAAAGTCTTGGAGCGTGCAGCTAAGGAGAGCGGGGTCCCCATCCAGGACATCCTAGAGAACCTCCCCCAGGAGTTGGCAGTCTGGGTGGACCCAGGCGAGGTGAGCTACAGGATCGGCGAGAAGGGAGCCGTGAAAGTCCTCTTCAGCGACAAATCCGATCCCCAAGACGAGCACTCGGCCGATAGAGAAGTCACCAAGACCTTCAACCCTGAAGCGCAATGCTTCAGGCCGATTGAGTCCGTCAGCTGCAGTCTGGGCAACCTCAGCCTCTCCCCCAAGAGCATCACACCATATGGTTCCTCCAACATCCACCAGCAGAACCAAATGGGCCCCCAGATGCCGGTATCGGTGCCGGTCTCCAACGCTGTGCAGAACGTGGCTCCATCTCAGAACAACCTGACGCTTACGCTTACCAATCCGGTGAATCACCTGGCCTCTTCGTCGGCGGCACCGTCGCCAACATCTGGAGGCAATTCTTACAAGGGTAGTCCATCGCCGGTAACGGCTTTTATACCAAGAAGCACTGCACCACTAACTTTTACCACGGCGACGTTCGCGCAGACAAAGTTTGGCAGTACAAAGTTGAAGACCAGCAGCAAGAGGGCTAATAGGTGAGTTGCAAGCTTGACTAGGTTTAGGTTTGTTTAGTGTTTGGTGAGGAGTTCTCGGCCATTATGTTGGCAGTGGTTTCTGTCCCAACTCTGCTAGGCCTCGGCTAGACCATTTGGTTTCTCCCTTATAATTCTCCAGCTATTTCTAAAGGAGTACGGTGCCAATATGAGGTTTGGTTTAGAGTGCAGTCGGTATCTTAGAATTTATTATGAATGTGTTGCACCTGGCACCATCCTCAGGTTCACAAAGAGTCACCACAACTACGAGGTGATCACGTTCATAAAGGGCTCCTCATTAAACGCCTAAACAGAGCCTCAAAATTCAAATATAATAAAGGGTGTTTTTTTTTAGAGCTATAGAACTTTAAATTGCAATAAAACAACGATGGATTATTCGATTGACATGAATTTTATTTATCCGCAAGATAATATTGTGGCATTACATTTTAAATATGATTTCTGGCATATGACCGCCACGGCTGGCTCGGATGTAGTCCAATCTGGACGTCCAATTTTCGATGACTTTTTCCAACATTTGTGGCCTTATGTCGGCAATAACACGGCGAATGTTGTCTTCCAAATGGTCAAGGGTTTGTGGCTTATCCGCATAGACCAATGACTTTACATAGCCCCACAGAAAGTAGTCTAGCTGTGTTAAATCACAAGATCTTGGAGGCCAATTCACAGGTCCAAAACGTGAAATTAGGTGGTCACCAAATGTGTCTTTCAATAAATAGATTGTGGCACGAGCTGTGTGACATGTTGCGCCGTCTTGTTGGAACCACAGCTCCTGGACATCACGGTTGTTCAATTCAGGAATGAAAAAGTTAGTAATCATGGCTCTATACCGATCACCATTGACTGTAACGTTCTGGCCATCATCGTTTTTGAAGAAGTACGGCCCAATTATTTCACCAGCCCATAAAGCGCACCAAACAGTCAGTTTTTCTGGATGTAACGGTGTTTCGACATACACTTGAGGATTAGCTTCACTCCAAATGTGGCAGTTTTGTTTGTTGACGTAGCCATTCAACCAGAAGTGCGCTTCATCGCTAAACAAAATTCGCGTAAAACGTATTCCGCACAGAACCATTATTTTCGAAATAAAATTGCACTATTTGCAAGCGTTGTTCAGGCGTGAGTCTATTCATGATGAATTGCCAAACCAAACTGAGAATAAATCACTCGACAGCTGTTAAATCGGTCGCCATCTCGAACAGTCATGCCAACTTAAAGTTATATACCTCGAAAAAAAACACCCGTTACTTCCGAAAAAAGTTATAACTAAATCCAAGATTGTAGAAGCACTTTCATGTATTTAACTGCTCAGTTCTTGCATCCTTGCAGTTGTTATCACCACCAAATACCACAAAGTGGCCAGTTAACATCACAGTCCATTCCGCTCTATCACTAATAACCAGTTCTGCTCTACAGGATGTCACCGACCGAGTTCTCCAACTACATCAAGCAGCGGGCAGCGATGCAACAGCAGGTGCACCAACCTCCCCAACAGCACCACTCTCCGAACGGTCGCGCCCTCTCTCCAGACGCCTCGAACTACTACTTTCCCCACGGGCCGTACGGCCCTCACCAACAGTACACTCATCGTTCTATGATAGAGTCTTCCAACCAGTACCTCAGCCCGGACCTGTATCCCAGCAAGCTGCCCTACGACCCTTCGTCCTCCGTGGGGCCCTACTTCCCAGCCAACAACGGCTCGAGCTCAGTGGCGCCCCCTTCGGCACCCACCACACCTCAAGACAACGGAAAACTGATGGACAACAGTTGGCCGTACCCCAATGCCGGTCAGTACCAACACCTGTTGGTCGCAAATTGAGGTTAGAGGCAAGTCCCGTCAGATTGGTAGCTTTTGAATCGTATAAACTTGGAACTGGCTCCGCTAGGGTCGTCGCATCACAAAACTAACCTCACTCGACCTCTGACAACTGTCACTGTCAAATTTGACGTTTGTTTGCAAGTCTACCAACTGCGATTCTAGGGGAGAATCGACACATAGAGAAAGAGAGCTAGTTTCAAGTTGATACGGATGTGAAGCGAATCAGAGACAGCAATTCTTCTTCTTCTTTATGTGGGAGGGAGGATGATTGTGGTCTCAGGTATCGAAGTGTTGAAATTTCGACGTTTTTATATTATAAAATCGAGAATCCTTGCTTGATAATATAGTTTTTTTATAAAAAAAATCGTAGTGATAGTAAAAAATTAGATGTTTCTTACTTTATAAACTGGTGTTTACAGTATTCTCGTAGGATAGAGTGTTTTCTAAATTTTTTTATATGTATGTATTTTTTATTTTTGTATAAAAGGCTCAAGCTGACATCTAGTCTCAAACATAAAATAAAGAGTTAAGTTGGCATATCATCGGATACAAATGATTTAAAAAAAAGTTTGTATTCGTGTAAGGCAGATATTATAAGATGGTCTCTTTCACTTGTTATTAAGAATGTGAAGATGTTTTGAAACCAAATGCAATAATGTGATCTGTTATAACTGTGTACTGAATTTGTGATATGTGTTATAAGGCATAATTAAGTGTGCGCCCTCAGTGTAAAATTTTTCACTTGAATAATTTGAGGTTTTTATTTGATCATAACTGGTGATTAGGGATCGTTTTTTTATAAAACAAAAAACAGAAATAACACTAGCAACTGCTGATTTTTCAGAATGATCTCAAAGTGAACCTTATCATCTTCCACCTAAACACAAAATACAAGGAGATTCCTAAGAAGAAACTAAAGAAAATAATAAAAATTAAATAAATATACAATGAACTAACGCCCTTTTGAAAGGAGAGGTGCTACCTTGGAAACTCTTTCGTATGTTCAGGAAATCTCACTTAGAGAATTCTGAAAAAGTGTGGTACAGCTCACAATTCAATCAAACCGCTGAATGTCTTTCTGTCTGCATAATAAAGTTAAAATTCCATTCAGTATTGCATGTAACTCGAACTTTGGTCTTAGATGCTTCCTTATTTCTGTTGAAATTCGTGTGATACTGTTCAATAAGTTTTACTCCACTACCTTTCTACTTTTTGTTATAATTATATTTTCACAATGTTTTCATTTGTATAGAACTGTTGAATTTGATATAATATATATTTTGTTACGAGCATATGACATGAGTTTAATTGCATCAGTTTGTCTACGTACCTGACATTGTTGATATCAATCTTTATTTTCATTGAGAACCAATTATTCTCCAACGAAGAAAATCAATTTTTTCATGTTCAATGTGATGGTAATCATTCAAACTGTTTTGAGTGTTGATGATAAATATAACTTATTTATTAAACTATTAAACAGACTTGAGTAGTATGTAGACTATGATCAAATATAACAGTTATCTATGTATAGGTAGGTATTTTATAAATCAAATCTCTGATTCTGAGAGAAATTTCTATTCAAGTTTGTTACTTAACTTTCTACTTTTCTCAAGTCTGTTTGGAGAGTATCTAGTAACTTTTAACCTAATTTTTCCTAAACAGAAATTATTATATAGTACCTTATAACCACTCTGGCAACTCTGTATTGAATATTCACTTTTTATAGAGAGTGTGTGAGTGATGAATCTCTTAGGAATGGAAAGCAAAACCCTTGATTCAATTCTTTCTGAGATACTAGAAAACAGGGTGCTAAAACTCTTACTTTCGAAGGCCAGGTCCAAAGTTAAAAAATAATTTTGTCAGATATAGAAATACAGGTTGCACATCGATAAACTTCAAGAGGAATATTAAAATACATCTTGAATATTCAAAAAGTAAATTTATAGATTTTTCAAAAGCTTATGCAAATATTTCCTTAGTAAAGAGAAATACGTCATCAGTGACGTCACTTGCTAGTACAAACAATCGAGTGTCATAGATAAAAGCACGTGTAGAAACAAAATCACTAACACTAGAAAAATATATCTCTCAATTGAAAATTTAGAAATTCGCAACAAAACACAAAATGGAACAAAAATGCAAATGACACAAGTGTTTACTTCAAATTGACGTCATAAGTGTGTCCAATCCAGTTCGTTTTTCATCACGTCATGAAAGGTATTATTCATTCAACTTTGTAATGCTTTTTTATGCATATTTTTTTATATATTTCTGTCGAAGGAATATATCTGGTTCTTAAAAGTTTAACCTATTAGAAAATCATAAATAGGACATTATTTTTTCATTGTCAAATAGTCTATTGAAAATTGGACATAAAATATGGATTAGGACGGAAATAAAAAATTGAAAAACCTTTATTCCTTTAACAGCCTGTATTAAAAAAAAGCCCAGTATTGACTCAGAATGTTAAAAAAAGAAGTTTATCGATCTGCTTGACGACATGTGAGACACAAATTTATTTTTTAGCAAGGCGGTGTAGAGAATTTTCTTTCAAATTGATTGTCGATGCTTTATTCTACAAAAGTTTGGAACTTGAAAACAGTGATAGTAAACGAAAAATTAAAATGACCTAACCAAAGTAGAAAATGAAGAAATGGTAAAAATAAAACATAGGCAATCTGTATATAAACTCCTGAACGTATCAACTAAACCTACTTGGGTATAGTTTATTTTATTACTACCTTTTTGATGAACTAAACTATTTTAGCACAATTGATAATAGGAGATCAGGAAAATTTGAACTACCAATGGGACAACCATATCAAAAAACCATCGCTTCCATCAGCTCTGCAAAAATTGATTATGTCGAAATAGAAAAAAAAAATATCTTATATACTTATCAGGACAAAACGATTTTTGGGAAGCTTTTGGTGCTTGAATGGTTAGCCCCTAGGATGTATATGTAGTTAGATATACCCCTCCAAGTGATATATAATATTTTTTTAAGCTTCTAAAGTAAACCTTAGAAAAAGTTGAAAACAAGAATAAGTTGTGGGTTGGATACTTGTCAACGGTGTATGTGTTACCTTTGAACCACAACTGAAGCTACAAGCAGATGGTCACCGATGTCTGAACAATTTTGATGGAACTTCATATGTACAGGGTGTCCCAAATTCTATGCTTATTGAGGGCATCTTGAGAACTATGGGAGTTAGAGTTTAAAAACACCCAAACTCTTTTTTTTTTCAATTATAAAATAACAGAAAGCATATAGATATCTTGATTCCTTTTCGGGTTTCTGAGGAATTGTCTCCTTCATAACTTGAAACGAATCTTTCTGATATTTTATAAGTTAGAGTCCTTGGATCTCATAGATTTAGAGAAGCTCTTAATGAGTTTTGAGCTTGGGACACCCTGCACTTCACATCAAAATTGTCTCTTCTCATACAACATACTTGGGAGATATCAGAGATGCATTCGTGTCCTAGAATATCTTCAGTACCTTCAGTTGGACGCTACACAATGTACATGATTAAAAATACTTATAGATTACTCAATTATTTTATATACTTGCTTGTAACTAATGGCATTTTAAGATCTGTATATATTGGAATATTATATAACTACATTTGTTGTTCTATGATGTGTAGGAACATCTAATAATCACTTGAAAATATATGTAGAATATTTTGATTTCATCAGATAGGGTGTGGTCATAAATGGACATAAGTACAATCTAAAAAAAAAAATGAAGTGATAAGTAGGATACCTATTTCCATCAGATGTTGGAAATGGTGAAGATTAGGATTTAGAAATGGACAAATGGAACAAATGACCCCAATGTGAAAAAGTAGAACTTAGACAATTAGTCCAATTAGATATGGTTGAGGTTAGAAATAGAAAATTTATGACCACGATATAAGAGAAAAAAAAACAATATTTTCAGTAGGGACTGAATCAAGCCCAAAAAGAATGTGATGGCTCTTTTTTACTATTCTAGTAGACTTAGAAAAGACTTGATCTGAGATTTATTCGATTCATCTCAGACAAGTCCAGATAAATGAATGTTTGTCAATAAATAATGCGTGTTAGTTTGTTTTACATTCTCTATTCAGATTATTGATTGAAATTATAATAATTGCGACTAAGTCTTAGTTTTCTATTTATATTTATTAATATAAGTATAGTGAGAGAGGATTTTTCCATCCTGTTGTAAAATAATTACTATGTGTATAATAGTCTATAATTTTTCATATTGTTGTACGATTTTTAAGTTTATATTAAAATGTTTGTGCATTAAATTGTTCTTCTTTTCTACACAAGTTCACTCTTCCCTCTAAGGCCTAAGTTTCAGTGAAAAAAGTACTAAGCCAACTGTCTGCTGCAACCGTAAAGTCTGCTCTTACACATAAATGACACTTATGAAAACCACAATTAATTTGTTACTTTTGTTGAATCGGAAGTTATATACTTCTAATTGAATGTGTTGAGCACAATAAATTTAGTTACTTCCGCAGTTTGTGGTCCCCACAACAATGTTTTTCAGTAGATGCCTACCAAACTTATCACAACAGGATTTTTGTACGGGAAGATTGATTCACTGTATTTCAGGAGTAAATTACATAAATTGTGGATGAATTATTATTAATGACTGCCTTCATTGAGCTGTTAATTGGTCATCAACCGAGTCCTTAAGCTTATAGATAAATAATATACTTAGATGACACTTATGGAGATCATATATATTTATTCTGGTACTTGGATGTTTAGAAATTCGTTGAAAATTGTCGAATTATATTTTAAGACCTCGTTACTGGTAGATTTGTATTATTATTCATTAGGCATCGATTCCAATCAGAGTTCTTCCACTCATTCAAAAGGTATCTACTATTTTCGTACAAAATTCTCAATAACTCAATGTTGAAGTGTGTTAGGATGAAACTGATGATAGATCAGTATTCAACTTCTAAAAGGTTTCAATTCAGAGATATTTCGATTTTTGTGCTTAAATTTTCAGCTCTTTTCCAACTAACTTTGATAATTATCGTCTCGAATTTGCTTGCTAGCCATCTATACACAATTTACTGAACTTAACTTTATAATAGCCAACCGAGTGTAGAATCCTGTAATATGAATGGCACTACCAAAGCTTGGTTTGAGCTACTCATCTTAGATGTCGCCATAATTAAATCAAATTCATAAAATATAATTATTATAAGTTTATGATCGAATTCAAATATGTATGATTTAGAAATTTGTCAATTGTTCGGTTTCATCCGAATATTAATTGAAAATAAAAATCATAATATGAGGTTTACGCTAAATATAGCGTAAAAAAATAGAAAAATATTTCTATTCAATGATGCTGCGGATTAGTAATATACAATTGAAACGATTCTCAATAGCTAGAATTAGATTGGATAATGATACGTATTTACGCAAATTGCTCGGTAAGAAGTCAACATATTAATTAAAATATTTATATTTGTCACCTTTAATGAATAGGTAATTATATACTTATAATTTATTACAGATTCGTACTAAAAAATCTGCTTAGCTAAAATAATTAAGTGACTTCAGCAGTTTGAGGTCTGCACAAGAATGTTTGTTCAATAGATACCTACCAAACTTGATTATCACAAGAAGCTTTTTTATAGTAGAATATGAATTGAATGCATTTTAGGAGTAAATTACATAATTTGTGGACATTAATTTTCTTCATTGAGCTGGCTATTGGTCTTAAACATGACTCTCTTCAGCCTATTGATGAATTATTTACATAGATGACACTTATGGAAAACACTTTTCTTAGAATGTTATTGTCACCTTTAATGAATAGGTAATTATATACTTATAATTTATTACATATTCCTACTAAAAAACCTGCTTAGCTAAAATAATTAAGTGACTTCAGCAGTTTGAGGTCTGCACAAGAATGTTTTTCAATAGATACCTACCAAACTTGATTATCACAAAAAGTTTTTTTATAGTAGAATATGAATTGAATGCATTTTAGGAGTAAATTAAATAATTTGTGGACAATAACTTTCTTCATTGAGCTGGCTATTGGTCTTAAACATGACTCTCTTCAGCCTATTGATGAATTATTTACATAGATGACACTTATGGAAAACACTTTTCTTAGAATGTTATTGTCACCTTTAATGAATAGGTAATAATATACTTATAATTTATTACATATTCCTACTAAAAAACCTGCTTAGCTGAAATTATTAAGTGACTTCAGCAGTTTGAGGTCTGCACAAGAATGTTTTTCAATAGATACCTCCAAACTTAATTATCACAGAAAGCTTTTGTATAGTAGAATATTAATTGAATGAATTTTAGGAGTAAATTACATAATTGGCAGACAGTGACTTCCATTTAGCTGATATGGTTTTTCAACATTCATGTTACACCTTCCTCTTCACAATGATATAGAGATTCATTGATTTATCTTAAAATATACTAGTTTTTTTTTCAATATAGAAATGAAACTCCTCATTAGAAAACTCTTTATTTTACAAAAACTTACGAATGACTATATTCACGGAACCCCTAGATGGATTGTGCCCATTATTCAAGATCCAAACTTACCCTGCAAATTTTTAGTTTCTATATGTTAGGTTAGGTTAGTTATCGTGAATACGGCCGGACCTCAGAGAAATAAACATAAATAGAGGGAGCATATGTCATTTTCAGTAAGCAAATTTTGTCCCCAACATGAACTATCAAATTTGACATGAAGCGCGCGGAAATGAAAACATCAGTGATACGATATTTCACTCAATTCGCGAGTTTCTCCACAAGCAATGCACTTCTTATGTCCCATAGTGAATCAACGTTTCATATCAACTCAAAATATATTGAAATAAATACCTAAATATATCAGAAATTCAAGAAAACGAACTTCAAGCGCGCCAAACGACGTGAAACAACCGATGACACTAGGAGAGCAAAAGTTGCCAAACCTTGGATTTCAGCAGGTAGATACAGAAAATAGTAAATATTCAGCATATTATAAATTCGACAATTAGGAAAAATATCCGATTCCAAATATTCAAATTTGCATATTCAATCGGGAATCATCCAAATAAATATATTTCATTCGATATAATATACATTCATAATGATATAGTAAAATTGTGGATTTGAAAATATATCACAATCCGACAACGTAATCTAACCATGTTGGGGACATGTAAAAATTGCGTATACTCCCTATATCTATGTTTATTACTCTATGAACCGGACAGAATAGAATTTGAAGACGTATTCGCCATCATAGCACCGAAGACAAAACGATACAACGTTCGTATAAAGATCTTCAATCAAAAACAAAACGAATAACAAACAAATAAAAGTACCCATCAAAAAACCACCTTCGCTCTCACCATAGAACACACCCTTTTACGGACCACAAAAAACGAGTCTCTAGTGTGTTTAGTTTACCCACACAGAACACAGAAAACCCGGAAGTGATAACGGGCCATCAGAGATCGAAGAGAAGCGAAACGGAGAGAGAAACAGATGCACCTGTATGTTTACACATCCGATGGCTGCTTGGGAACTTCCGATACCGTGTGAAAAGGAGCCTCCGGTATATAAGAGGGTGCAGCGGAACCCCCGTAAACAATTACACCTTTCTGGTCGAGACCGAAGACGAGTGCCATCAGTCGTGGGAATTCCCATAGACGACCCATAGATCGAGGAGGGCTGAGGTAATAAGGTCGCGTGTGAAATGGGTTTTCGAGAGGAATCGGAAGGGAGAGCAGGGGCGTAGAAATGGGGAGGGTACTGGGGGTAATTGATCAAATCAAATCAAATTTATTTAACAAATCATTACAAAACGATAGGTAACAATTAATAGTCAATGTAAAGAAAAAATAGTGAAACTAACAGAATAGTATAAAAAATTTAATAATTATTTTACTTGAATTCGTCTGACAGATATTCATCAACCGAGTAATAACACTTGGAGATCAGAAAGTACTTCAGTCGTTTTCCTCTGCAGAATTTGATCTCGTCTGGGAGATGGTTGTACAATTTGATCGACAAATAGTTTGTGGCCTTCTGAGCTCGTTTTATTCTGTGGTATGGTATGCATAGATCATTTCCCTTCCGTGTGGCGTACTGATGGAATTCCTCCCCCCTAAGATTTTCAAAATATAAAATTTTAAAAATCTCGCAAAGACGAAAAACGAAAATTTTTTCATAAAATGAACCAATAATAATCATTTTATTTTCCTTCGAATCGATACGCCAGTAAAAAATCAGTTCATGAGTTTATTATCGCTTTCAAGATGACTACTTTCATTGCACTACAAGCTCGTCTTTGTCCAAGGTTTATTATTTTCTTTTATCTACCCGCTTTCTCGGTATCGCCCCTTATTTGACATCTGTGGGATTATAATTGTTGGGCGGTATCAAGAATCTTTTTTACCGGATTGACAGCAAATATTGATTTTGCAGACACCATAGAGTAATAAACATAGCTAGAGGGAGTATACGCAATTTTTACATCTCCCCAACATGGTTAGATTACGTTGTCAAATTGTGATATATTTTCATATCCACAATTTTACTATATCGTTATGAATGTATATTATACTGAATGAAATATATTTATTTGAGTATTTCACGATTAAATATGCAAATTTGAATATTTGGAATCCGATATTTTTCCTAATTGTCGAATTTATAATAAGCAGAATATTTATTATTTTCTGTATCTACCTGCTGAAATCCAAGGTTTGGCAACTTTTGCTCTCCTAGTGTCATCGGTTGTTGCACGTAGTTTGGCGCGCTTGAATATTGTTTTCTGAATTTCTGATATATTTAGGTATTTATTCCAATATATTTTGAGTTAATATGGAACGTTGATTCACTATGGGACATAAGAAGTGCGTTCTTTGTGGAGAAACTGGCGAATTGAGTGAAATATCGCATCACTGATATGTTTTCATTTCCACGCGCTTCATGTCAAATTTGATAGTTCATGTTGAGGACAAAATTTGCTCACTGAAAATGACTTATGCTCCTTCTATGTTTTTTACTCTGAGGCAGACACATATCAATCAGAAAAGTACTACTCTTCCTGCCTAGGCAGCAAACTAACTACTTTCCTGCCTAGGCAGCAAAATGATTATTGTGGACCTTGGAGATCACATGTTTTAGGCACTTCAAAGAGGAAATTGGCGTGAGAATGATCGAGTGCCTAATTTTTCCACCCAGTTATTTCTTTCAAAAATGAAAATACGATTTAAAACTGTGAAAGAGATACCTCTCTTGACGAGCCGCCTATGGCTCGAATGCTTCGGAATTGAAATAAATGGATGAGGGGTGAGTTCCAGGTCCAGGGAAGTGGCTATTTTGAATTGTAGTCCACATAGTTTCATTTCACGTATATATTACGTGAAATATACGCAAGGGTTACTGTTATGGAATTCAGTTCACTTCATGGGAATGGACCTACAGGTTTGCCAATAAAACGACGATCGGTACGTTTTCCTAACGTCCCAGCACAGCTGCCATATTTAAAACGGTAGAAATGTAATAGAGGGGCAATTTTTTCAATTATAAGTTGACAATTCAATATTTTTTTCAAGGGCGTTTGATTTCATACGGTAAGTTCTTGTTCAGATAATCCACAACTAGGTACTTACGTTAAATGGTCCTATCTATTTATCGTACAGAGTTAAATGACATGAAATTGTAAAATTACATGATACTTTCAACACAATGTCAGCACTTCACAAATAAAATATTAGGTGTACAACTTTGCATCCGCCGTTTTGCAACAGATGGCTGTAGCGGTAAGTGGTAGTCGAAATAAATGAATCGTAGATGTCATACAATAAGATTAGGTATTTGTAAACTAACGCCATCGAAATATTAGGCGAATTCTGTCTACATCATAATGTTATTCTCGATTAAACATGTCAGCTTAAGAGCCAAATTCTCGTCATTTGCGGGAGGTTTCAATTTTCTGCTTCAATATAAAGAAATCTGGGAATGAGGTTCATCGAATACTCTCAAATACCTGTAGTGAGCCCGCTATTAGTGAAAGAACGTGCCGAGAGTGGTTTCAACGCTTCAAGAACGGGGATTTATTTGACGTTGAAGAGAGAAGGTTTTCGAAAATGCAGAATTGGAGGCATTACTTGATCGAGATTCGTGTCAAACGCAACAAGAATTGGCAGGATCATTGGGAGTGACACAACAAGCCATTTCAAAACGCCTGAAAGTCATGAGAATGATTCAGAAACTAGGAAATTGGGTGCCGCACGAGTTGGAGCCGAGAGATGTTGAACGGCATTTGTTTGCTTGTAAACAGCTGCTTGCAAGGCAAAGACGGAAGGGATTTCTGTATCGCATTGTGACTGGAGACGAAAAATAGGTTCGTTACGATAATCCCAAATGCAGAAAATCATGGGGATATCCCGGCCATGCTTCCACGTCGAGGGCCAAACCGAATATTCACGGTTCCAAGGTCATGCTCAGTTTTTGGTGGGACCAGTTCAGCGTATAGTATTATGAGTTATTAAAACCGACTGAAACAATCACAGGTAATCGTTATCGAACGCAATTAATGCTTTTGAGTCGAGAATTTAAAGACAAACGGCCGCAATAAAACGAAAGACGTGATGAAGTGATTTTACTGCATGACAATGCTCGACCCCATGTTGCGAAAGTGGTCAAGACATACTTGAAAACGTTATATGGGAAGTCCTACCCCACCCGCCGTATTCTCCAGACGTAGCTCCCTCGGACTATCACTTGTTTCGATCAATGGAACACGTCCTGGCTGACCTGCACTTCCGGTCTTATGAAGAAGTAAAAAATTGGATCGATTCGTGGATCGCTTCAAAAGATGACCAGTTTTTTCAACGCGGGATTCGTACGCTGCCCGAAAAATGGAAGAAAGTAGTGACCAGCGATGGACAATACTTTGAATCATAAATGTATAACCAGTTTTTTACAATAAAGCCTCGAATTTCGGAAGAAAAAACGGCGGAAGCAAAGTTGTACGCCTATGTATAAATGTAGAGTTTTCAAACTGAGATCTAGTGATTTAACACCTAGAGACTTTTTTCTGTGGGACCACGTGAAAGATAAAGTCTATACGCTCTATTAGTGTGACGTCACACACCGCCATTTTTGGTTCTCCTGTCAGTATTCGGAATCCAAACAAATAAATTGTCATTCAAATTAGTAAGTTGTCGTTGAAGGAATTGGCTTATTTTCATAAAAAAGAGTATTTGAGGAACGATTAGACAGAAGGAACGAGGTTAATACCAGTAAGTTTAAATCCTGTATTATTCCCCAGATTTTGTAAAAAGCCGTGTTTATTAGTTGAACTTCAAGTTCGAACTTACTGGCATTAATCTCGTGCCTTCTGTCTATCAATTAATAGTAAAATCGTTCCTTAAATAATCTTATTTATGAAAATAAGCCAATTTCTTCAACGACAACGTACTAATTTGAATGACAATTCGTTTGTTTGGATTCCGAACACTGACAGGAGAACTAAAATGGCGGTGTGTGACGTCATCACTAATAGAGCGTATTGCAATGCTTTAAAATCGATTCAACACCTTAAATATGAAATTGATGGTGGAGTTATACAGGACATACAGCACCAAACATGCGAATTGGTCATGGATAATTTCATGAAAAGGATAATGAGGCTGGAACAGTAGTCCTGGTTCCCATTTGGCTGATTTTCTTTACAATGAAATGAACATCCATTGATTACTCGTATTTTTTTTTAATATCAAAATTAAACCTCTTATTAGAAAACCCTTCAAAATTATTATTAACGAAAAATTCTGCAGTGATTTCAACGTTCGGTCAAGTCCGAAACCTCTAACAATCGGAATCCATTTCACTTCTGCATATTCTCACCCTTTCAAAGGTTCCATCTGTGGGAAACAACCCCATAACGATATCGGATTGACCAGACCCAAGCGAGCGTAGCCAGATAGAACAAAAACATCAGCAGAATCGTCGGAATCCACCCATCTGGTAGCCACACTTAGCATCTCCATACGGTACTGGCCCTATACCTGTGCCAGGGTCGGACCTATTAGGGGGTAATAACTCAAACCCAAAGGGATAACAATTCGAACGGAAAATACAATCAATCAAAAAATGTAAATTTCTTTTATATACTTATTTCATTTGAACGAAAATTGTTAGGCCTTTCTTTGAAAAGTTACGTGCTTTCAAAAATGATTACATATTATTTTATTTTTTTTTTAAATCGCGAAAAAGTTTAAGAGTTGTTATTTTGTGATCATGTTTTATCGATGAAAAAGCTATCCATGAATATTTTTTCATTTTCGATAATCTTTGTGATCTTTTAAAGGAGGCACTAAAGTTCATCTTAAAAACCGACTAAGTAGGTATTTATTTACTGTTTTCAAAGTTTTGATACGCCACTGAGATTTTTCTAACTAAAAGTCATTTTTGAATTCCTCGTTTGTGACCAAAACCTCAGAGTAATAAACATAGATAGAGGAAGCATATTATGTCATTTTCAATAAGGAAATTTTGTCCCCAACATGAACTATCAAATTTGACATAAGGTGCGCGGAAATGAAAACATATCAGTGATACGATATTTCACTCAATTCGCGAGTTTCTCCACAAAGAACGCACATCTTATGTTCCATAATGAATCAACGTTTCATATTAACTCAAAATATATTGAAATAAATACCTAAATATATCAGAAATTCAGAAAATTAACTTTAAGCGCGCTAAAGGACGTGAAACAACCGATGACAGTAGGAGAGCAAAAGTTGCCAAACCTTGGATTTCAACAGGTAGATACAGAAAATAATAAATATTCTGCTTATTATAAATTCAACAGGAAAATTATCGTATTCCAAATATTCAAATTTGCATATTTGATGGGGAATCACTCAAATAAATATACATAATATATCATTCAATATAATACACATTCATATCGATTCAGTAAAATTGTGGATTTGAAAATATATCACAATCCGACAACTTAATCTAACCATGTTAGGGACTTGTAAAAATGGAGTATACTCCCTCTATATTTGTTTTTACTCTATGCAAAAAACAATTAAGCCTTTTTTTCTATGGGGTGCCGTTTTTATATAAAAAAACATCGCGTATTTCACATTTCTGTAATAAATTATCTATTAGTTGGTATTAGATATACTTGATAATGTATGTATTGAAGTTGAGATATTTTAAAAAAAAAACGGCGCCCCATACTAGAAAAAGCCATGAGAAGTTTTTTAAGAAAATAGAGAGCAATTATAATGAATACCCAGTTTTTAAGAAAAACTTTGACTTCTCGAAATACGAATCATTTGCAAAAAAAAATTAAATGGGAAACTGTCAAACACTTTAGAACAGTATTTTCTTACCCCTTCCTAAAATTAAGACGCATCCTCTGGACGTGGACATCACTATGTTGTACCCAACCCCACTGAAAAAGTTGCCTAGATCCGCCCTTGACCTGTGCCGTGGGAAACCGGCCTAATAAGTTTTTAATCTCGCCGAAATTCGTATCTGTGAGAACATCGGGACAGAATTGAGAGAAGGTGCAGCATCCTTGACGAATCTAACGCAGAAGCGATGATTATTTCTAATTTTTTTTTTCTTTTCGAATAGAATAGGAAAGATGATACTAAGGGTTGTTTCGACCTTCTTTTATCAGGGGGATAACGGATCTAGGTGCGTGTTTTGAGGCGGCTAAACGATGTGAGAAATTGACAGGTCGAGTGGGCGGGAGCAGTGTCGGCTCGTGAAGTAGGACTGGGGTTCTAACTTTTACGTGAATTTTAAGAAGTAAAATGTTGATTCGTTTTGTATTCTTATTTTAAATGATTAATCTTTCAACTCGATAGGGAATAATAATTTTATTTGAAATTTTCAAACAGAACTGCCAACTGAAGCGTCATATGTTTGAAAAGTGTGAAAACTTACTACAAAAATAATGATTCTGTAGTAAATTTGGTAGGACTAAGCATTATATTAAAATAAAATTCAATCTGTATTCCATAGAGTAATAAACATAGATAGGGGGAGTATACGCAATTTTTACATGTCCCCAACATGGTTAGATTACGTTGTCGGATTGTGATATATTTTCAAATTCACAATTTTACTATATCGTTATGAATGTATATTATATTGAATGAAATATATTTATTAAAGTGATTCCCGATTAAATATGCAAATTTGAATATTTGGAATTCGATATTTCTCTTAATTGTCGATTTCATAATAAGCAGAATATTTATTATTTTTTGTATCTACCTGCTGAAATTCAAGTTTTGGCAACTTTTGCTCTCCAAGTGTCATCGGTTGTTTCACGTCGTTTGGTACGCTTGAAGTTTGTGTTCTGAATTTCTGATATTTTTAGGTATTTATTTACCTACTTTCGGAATTACAAAATAGCTTACTCTATATTATTTATATTAATTACATATTATCCACTATTTTCTACCTACATTAACGAAGTGATGCTTGAAAAAATTGACGAAATAAATATTAAAAATAATAATAATATCTATAACGCAATAAAGGAAAAATATCTCCAATCAACAAGTGTTTGCAGGTGTTTTACTAAGCAAATATTTACTTTCGGTCAATACTATAGGTACTACTGAAGTGAATTGACCCCGCCACTGGGATGATGATGGACAAAGGGAGGCTCAAGGGTCTGCGTTGGGTTCTTAGAAGGGATAACCGCAGGACAAAGAAACCCTTATTGACTTTGATTGCTCCTGAAATAAGGACAAAAAATACGAGATTGTTAGATAATTTCTAGTGAAGATGAATGGACCTGGACAGGTTGAATTTGGACTATTCTGCTGGAATTTTTTTTTATTCCGGGGGTTTATTACTGACCTACCTTACTGAAGGAGTTCGGAGCTGGCAGTTCTAAGAATGACTCTTTGATTATTTCTCTCGAAATGACATGGAACAATCAAACCATCTATATTGTCGAATAAATCCTTCAGATAAGTGACTAAAATACTGAAATGTTTTACTAACTATTTAGTTTTGGGTTTTTGTCACATTCATAAATTTGAAAAATTTGAAAAAAAATTAGATTTAAATATTCATATAAAGAGTTTTTCAATAAGAGTTTTCATTCTGAGTAGCCAGCTATCTCGACAGCTCTCACTTTTGAAGCTGTCATATTTTGGCATTTGACAATTAAAACTTGGTTTTTTACAGCTTAAACACTTTGTGTTTTAAGATGTTTTATTCTTCTGCATAAAAATGGCGTAGAATCACCTTATGTAATAATAATGCATAATAATCTATATTTATCCTTCAAACCACATATTTACAATCGAATACATTCGCCATAGGACCTGTCAAAGAGAAAAATCACAGAAATAGTGAATAAGAAAAGAGATTAAAAAGAATTCCAAGAATATTCCTCGAGAGTATAAAACAGCAGTTTCAAGCTTCATGCAAAGTTCGTGTCTATAGCGAAATAGCAACAATAGCACCCTTGGAGACCACAAAACTGCATATTGGTATATCCCATAGAGTAATAAACAAAAATAGAGGAAGTATAAGCAATTTTTACATGTCCCCAACATGGTTAGATTTCGTTGTCAGATTGTGATATATTTTCAAATCCACAATTTCACTATATCGTTATGAATGTATATTATAATGAATGAAAATAATTATTTGAGGATTCCCGAGTGAATATGCAAATTTGAATATTTGAAATTCGATATTTTTCCTAATTGTCGAATTTATAATAAACAGAATATTTATTATTTTCTGTATCTGCCTGCTGAAATCCAAGGTTTGGCAACTTTTGCTCTCCTAGTGTCATCGGTTGTTTCACGTCATTTGGCGCACTTAAAGTTTGTTTTCTGAATTTCTGACCTATTTAGGTATTTATTTCGATATATTTTGCGTTAATAAGAAACGTTGTTTTACTATAGGACATAAGAAGTCCGTTCTCTGTGGAGAAATTCGCGAGTTGAGTGAAATATCGTATCACTGATATGTTTTCATTTAAGCGCGCTCCATGTCAAATTTGATAGTTCATGTTGGGGACACAATTTGCTTACTGAAAATGACATAAGCTTCCTCATTGGCAATTCATCATGAATAGACTCACGCCTGAACAACGCTTGCAAATAGTGCAATTTTATTTCGAAAATAATGGTTATGTGCGGAATACGTATCGCGCACTACGTCCATTTTATTTTGTTTAGCGATGAAGCGCACTTCTGGTTGAATGGCTACGTCAACAAACAAAACTGCCTCATTTGGATTGAAGCTAATCCTCAAGTGTATGTCGAAACACCGTTGTATCCAGAAAAACTGACTGTTTGGTGCGCTTTATGGGCTGGTGGAATCATTGGTCCGTACTTCTTCGAAAACGATGATGGCCAGAACGTTACAGTCAATGGTGATCGGTATAGAGCCATGATTACTAACTTTTTCATTCCTGAACTGAACAACCATGATGTCCAGGAGCTGTGGTTCCAACAAGACGGCGCAACATGTCACACAGCTCGTGCCACAATCGATTTATTGAAAGACACGTTTGGTTACCGCCCAATTTCAAGTTTTGGACCTGTGAATTGGCCTCCAAGATCTTGTTATTTAACACCGCTAGACTACTTTCTGTGGGGCTAAATAAAGTCATTGGTCTATGCGGATAAGCCACAAACCCTTGACCATTTGGAAGACAACATTCGCCGTGTTTTTGCCGATATACGGCCACAAATGTTGGAAAAAGTCATCGAAAATTGGACGTCCAGATTGGACTACATCCGAGCCAACCGTGGCGGTCATATGCCAGAAATCATATTTAAAATGTAATGCCACAAGATTATCTTGCGGATAAATGAAATTCATGTCAATCGGATAATCCATCGTTGTTTTATTGCAATTTAAAGTTCTATAGCTCTAAAAAAACAATCTTTATATCCAAAAGTGTGTTTTTCACGTGAGTGCAAAACAACAATACCTCAATCCTCAAAACGAACACATAAAACATAAAAATATACCCACGCGGCTCAACCCAGGATAAAGCCCAGCCCAAATTTCACTAGCAACTCTCGTTTTCAAATCTTCGGACCTCCGTGGCCAAAAAAACAAGCCTTCTTCGGAACCAGCAGAGCGCACTTGATGAGAAAGTAACCGAATACCATAAAGTACCGCCCTGTCCGTGGGAATTTCAAACAGTCGAGTAACTTTTTAGGTGACCGACTATACAGGGTGCAAAGGGGTGGGGGAATAGGGCGCTAGCCACCAGCAATTCCCACGGTTTACACTATCGGAATGCCGTATCACTTTACCTTTGCCTTTAATTCTGGTTCTCATTTCATTATCGAAGTTGGCCTCGTGTGGTGAGGTCGTAAATTTTTGTGGAAAGTGGTTGTCAACTTGGCTGTGCCAGTTCTTGGTGTTTTTGGATTATTACGATTTTGTGATTCTGTGGATTTTTGCTAAAGTTCTGTGAGTGGTTGTTGTTCTTTTTTTTGATTTTGTTGAAGTTTTGTTTTGATTTGCGAAATTTTAAGATCGAATTTTACTTTGTGGTTTATTTTATCTAATGTTGACGCAATATTCAAAATTCATTGAGTTTTGATTGTCTAATTTTCACTTTTTTATTATACAGCGTGTTCCTAAATTGGAGGTACAAATGGAAATGGAAAAATCCTTGGATAATTTTAAGAAAAAAAAGTGCAATGAACATGGGTCCAAAAACGCTTTGTTTTCGAGATACAGGGTGTTGAAGTTTGATTTTTTTCAAGTTTTTTCTCATAGCACTTTCCTACACAAGATATTCAACTTAAATTTGGCGTAGATATTCTAATTTAAAGTTTCATCATGTGATATGCTAATTTTGAATGCAAAATTGATATTTTTTTCTGGAACAGTGCCCGCTTCTTTACTCCAGAACTTTTTTTCTGTTGACCACAAGTAGTTTAGAAAAATGTGAAAATAAAATTTGATTCAGTACTAAACTTTTTGGTTTCTTGTAGTTTTGTCGTATTTGCTACCAATTTCGAGGAAAAAATTCAAACAATTCTATATAGTTCTCTTCAGGAAACTGCAAATTATTATAAAAATCCAGTTAGTAAGCTGTGATGAAAAAATAATTATGAGTTTTAGTACTTATCAACTTAATCTGTAGCGAAGGTTAATAAAGATTCGATAAACTGATAAAATCGTCATAAAAAAGTAGGACTACAAGAAACACCCTGTATCTCGAAAACAAAGCGTTTGCGAGCCCGTGTTTATAGGACTTTTTTTCCTAAATCGTCCAAGGAATCACTCATCTTCCTTTGTACCTCCAATTTAGGAACACCTTGTATAAACATTAAATTTCAACTTATCGAATCCGCTGTCACTGAAGTTTCAAGTTCGTACTCGGAAATTCTCTTGAATACAAAATTTTGCACAACCATATTTACGGAACCCCTTGTCGTTTTTCGAGATCTGAACATATCCTCAAAATTTTAAGTTCCCAGGTTTTTTCCGATCAAGAATTTGCGTGTTTACGGACGGACAGAATTGAAGTGTACAACGAATTCATTATCAGTTGAAAATTCACAAATTTCAAAAGAGAATCGTTCATTTTCACCAAAAGGTTTATTTTTAGTGTTTTTTTTTTAAAGAAATTGAAGATTTACATTCTTAATCGTGTTTTATTTTACAGGTTTCAACCAAATTTACCACAGTCAACCTAAAATGCCAATCAGTGAAGACGAATACGATTCAAGATCTCTCCAAGAACCAAGCGTCACAATGTCTAAGGCTGAATTGAGAAAGGTAAGTTCGAAAAGAAAATTACCAGTCTATTTATTCTCATTGATCTTTTGATTTTTCTTGCAGACTCACAAACCTATTATGGAGAAACGTAGGAGAGCAAGGATCAACCATTGTCTGAACGAAATCAAAAGTCTCGTTTTGGAAGCAATGAACAAAGATGTAAGTATAGACTCAAATATAAAAGATGGCCTTCAAGAAGTTATGATTTACTCCTGACGGATCAGCCACGAAATATCTTTAATACCCTTCCAAATGTTCAACGCAGATTCTTATAGACATTTTCTTACAGCCCTCAAGACACTCTAAACTGGAGAAGGCCGACATCTTGGAAATGGCTGTTAAGCATCTGCAAAACATCCAACGCCAACAACTCGCCATTGCCATGGCTACCAACCCTTCAGCTGTCAGAAAATTCAGGGCAGGTTTCGACGATTGTGCAGATGAAATCGACAAGTGCCTCAATCAGCTTGAAGGTGTGGGTGATAACCTCAAACAAGGCCTCAGCAGCCACCTCAGGAAGTGTATGAGTGGCATTGAGCAAGTTGCACACATCAACTACCCAGACCAGAGTCACGTGCCTTTCTTGAGCAACCCCAACGTAATGTCTGCACCAACATCCAAGCTAGACGTAGGTTTGGACTCTACCACCAGCAGGGTGGGAGACTTGAACAACAACCCTTTCTTCAGGATACCTCAAGGGTTGCAGTTGGTCCCTGAAAGATTAAGACCTGGAGATCTGACTCTCTTGCTTTCGAACGTCACCAACAACTTCAACTTCTCCAATACAACCCCGAGCCACGTACACGTCAAGGAGACTGAAAGACCAAGTGCCTTTGCAACTGTGATACCTTCGTCTCTGTCTGGAAAACTGTTGAGTCCTCCACTAAGTCCCAAAACCTACCAAATCCCAGATGAAAGAAGCTCGTCTCCTCAAGGATTCAGACCAGTTCACATCACCATCAAACCTGTTATTGCATACGCTAACCCTAGATGTGAAGACGATGCACAGGTCTGCCAAATATCTTCTACTTCTGCACCTCTATCCTCAGAAATAAAAACCATGAAGTTCCCAATTCAGAACACCAACGAGAAAAGGACTTTGATCGGTCAGAGTAAGACTTCTGAGCCTCTTTCTGTGATAACCAATCAAAACGAAAGGTACAAGCAAGCTAAAGTTGTTCAGGATTCTTTATATTGTGAGGAGAACATTCAAAGGGGTATCAAAAGGAAGTTTGAAGAAAGTCAACAAGGACTTTTGGTAACCGCGGAAGATTACCCTCAAAAGAAGATACTACTATTTGAGTCCAGCTCTTCTTCCAAGACAGACAAAGCTTCAACATCGTCTTCTTCAATTCCTCAACCTCCCAAAGATCAAAATGAAGATAGCTGTTCCGAAATGTGGAGACCATGGTGATCCAATTGTTTCAAATTTGAAACGTTTGATAAATTTTTGGGTACCATCTTCGATCTTGGAGAGGAAGGCTATGAAAACGCTGCTTTCAATGGACTGGAAAAAAAGAAGAAACCAAGAGGAAGCTGGAGTACACTGGATGATCTCAACGTAAAAAGAAGTGATAAAAAATTATATGAGAAAAAAGCTTTATAAAGAGAGTGAGATGATAAGAGATCTCAAACAGAATTTTAATGGGTTTGTTTGTGTTGATATATTTAATTTTATACATAAAGAATATATGATGAAGAGACAATAAATGTTTCTTGAAATGATATTTGTTAAAATTCACCTTTATTGCTTACATAACTTCACCCTCCTACTTTCCTATATCAGCAACATTTTGAAGAAGAAAAAAGTTAAAGAGCAAGATGAAAAACAGTTGTGGGAGGGAAGGAACAAAAAACTTATTAAATATGTTGTAAAAAGGCAGAAATAAAAATAGTTCGATATTGTAAAAAACAGTATTTTATGATCTATATAAATTTTCAAAACCATGAAAGCTCTTGAATAAATATATTATCCCAGACTGTAACATAATTAAACAATGTAAAAACATCTTTGGATAGCCTCAGTTTCGAAACAATTAAATTATGAAAAAGTAAATAATAAATAGTAAGAAATAGTAACGAAAAAAAAAAATAAGCGAGAAATACAATACAATAAAAAACAAATTACAAAAACGAAAAGATGACAGCGATACTTTCAAACAAAATTACTCAAAAACCTAAAACTATTTTAAACTATTAAAACACATCATCGAAATAACTTCTAATTTTACTTCCTATCTTATGAATAAAAGAATGCAGATGTTCAAAAGCATGGTGGAAGAAATTGTCAGTACCATTTCTGGGGATTATTTGAATATGAGATAGATTTTTGTGTAAAAATTTGTGTCTACTCTCGTATTCCTCTTTAACTGTTGTCGACTTGTATGTTGTTGATGTTTCATTATCTAATGTTTTACTAGGTTTGGTCAAGTGCTCCAACGTTATTTTCGTGATATTGTCCTTTTTTCTCAACTCGATTTTATTTTTGTTGGGAAAAATCAACTGGAAATCTCTATAGTTTTCTCCGTATTCAGAAGAGTCATCTTTGTCGATTCTGTTCAAGATAGAGTCCATACTTTCAGCTGAATCTTCTGAGAGAAAGTTGGTCTTCTTTTTAGAGCCTATACTTCTTTTGATATTGTTCTTATGAAGAAGGTGTTGGTAGAGTGGTAAATCATTTATCATCGCAAAACTTTTGGATGGCAGTATATTTCTAGGTTTCATCAAGAGAATATCTTCTGGTCTCCAACTTTTATAAGTATCAGCTATAGGTCTATAATTATGGTGAACGGTAATCACCGATCTACGTTTTTTACTATTGTTATTAGTTTTTGTTTCTTTATTTTTATCTATTGACTCTATAGTTTTATCGTAAGCCTCCAATTTATGCTGCAAAGATTCTAAATCATCCTTGTTTTCACTGTCGATAAATTTTTGCAGTGACTTCATTAGACCGTCAGCTAAATTGGAACAAGAACAACCTACTGGGTGTTTATTTTCAGCTGTATCTCTTTTACGACGGTTAATACCATCATCTTCCATGTTGCTGTAGTCATCTTCATCTGAAAAATCGATGTCGTCGAACTTTTTCTGAGCTTCCTTGGCATTCCTAAAATATTCTTCCAATCTCATGTACTTTTTGGTTTCGTCATCTTCCTGAAAAAAATAAATTCTGTGATTTCAAAATCCAAAAGTTGCATTAGTAGAGCTTTAATGGAAAAAATAGAAACTCACCTCTTCAAAATCATTATTTCTATTCCTAGCCTTGAAGCGTTTCTTTTCAGAACACACCTTTTGGTTCTTCATTTTATGGTCATTTGTATGTGATTTTTTAGGAGCCTTGTTATCATCTTCAAAATACAAATCAAAATCATCATTCAGTTCTGTAGAATCCATAACGGAGCTATCTGAAGTTTTGGATGGTTTCCCATGAACTTCCTTCTTTTTGTAAAATGGATTCACGATAATTTTTTCTAAAGAAGGGTGTAGTGTCTTCTTCTTTGGTTCAACTTCAGAAGATTCCTCCGAACTATCTTTTCTGTGCCTTTGCTTAGAGGCTTCATTTAAAAGTTTCATATTGATGTCTCTTTTCAATCTTGAAGATTTCAAACCAACTCTAGCCCTCAAACTGTGATCATGCTTCAGTTTCTCCGTAGCTTTCTTCATTATCTCAGTAAGCTCTTCGTTTGTAAAACGAATGTTAGTTTTAGCAGCTCTAGCCTTCACTCTGTCAGCTAAAATCTTCTTAACTTCAGCGCTGGTCAACTCCAACTCTAAATCACTTGGTTTTTCCTTAATCTCGTGTTTTTTCATTTGGTTTATCTTGGAGTTAGCCAAGATATCTTTGAAATGTTCATGGAGGTTCTTGGTTAACTTCTTGTGGTCGAATTGTGGAAACTCATCGTGGTGTAGACTGTTCAATGTTGGTACTTCGAACTCCTCGACTTGATCGTTGGTATGGCCGTGTAGAGGGTGCTTTAGGGAGTTTAGAGTAGGGTGCTTCATTATATCCTTGAACTGGTCATGTAGACTCTTTGGTTTTCCAAGAACTAACTTCTTGACGTGAAGCTCTTTGGCATCTGTTGGGTGATGGTTGTTCGTCTTGGAGAATTTGAAAGTAGGGAAGCTTTCTAAGGTTTTGGATGGTTCAAGTTTTGTCTTCAAGAACGGTTTCTCGTCTACCGTTTCTTCAGAAGTTTTCTCAACGTGCTTTGACTTCTCGTGAGTTTTTGCCAGTATCATCCTACTCAAGTTCACCAAACGCTGCTCAGACTCTGTCAGTTTTCTTTGAGCCTCTACCAGCTTAGCTCTCTCCAAGATCTTCTTTCTGGTGTCCTCGTCGATCTTCAGATGGAACTGCGGATCCTCTTGTCTCTCATAGTTGTCCTTCAGGTCTTCCAAGATATCGTCCAACTTTTGGTGAGTTTCCTCCTTCCTACTCTCAAGATAGAACTTCTCATCGGTCTCCAATTCTTCCTGCAGCTCTCGCTCCATCTCCTTCAGGCTCACGTTGGTCTCTTGAAAGTTCCTGGATTTCAGTTCTACCGCCAATTCTGCCGATAGAGGGAGTTCTTGATCCGACTCTATCTCTTCCATGAGGAGGGACATCTCTTCTTCTTCGTCCATGCAGGCTGTTACTCTAGCTCCTGGTAGGACGAAGAGGCCTATGGATTTGGCGGGTACAGTGATGAACAATCCGTTGGATAGTTTGGCCCTTCTTAGTTTTGGGGTGAAGACCAGCTGTTCTTGTTCGAGAATTGAGGCCTTCAGTTTTTCGCCATTGAGGTACATCGATCTGTTGAATGGAAATTACTTTTGTTTTATAAATTTCGGATGAGTTACAAGAATCTTTTGCGATTTATAACATGCAAGGAGGTTTGCATCTGGCAATGTTCGAGCATTTTAAATCGCATATTGTTCGAGTTGTATTTTCAGCAATAAAATGATCTTTGAAATACTTCTTACCTCACATCTGATTTGGAGGTTAATACGTAGGATTGTATCTCCATATTTTTAGCAAAAGCGCTCAGTCTTATTTGGGCAGTGCGCTCAACATCTGCTTCATTGACGACCATAAGAACCATGGCACCTCTTTGATTGAAATTGTTTTGGTGTTTGGCACAATAAGCAAACGCCTCCATCTTGGTATCTGAACTAGCTGACCTCATATCTAGAACGACATTCCCTACCAAGGTTTTGTACAATAAGGAAAACCAAAATACCTAAAAGACAAAGTTGAAATCTAAGTTTCATGGTTGGGTTTGGATATAGCTTTGTAAACTTCGAGATCTGATTGGGGAGAGTCTTTATTGTTATGAGATACTTACAGGTGTGTCGATGAAGAACTCATACATCCTAGGAGTTCGTAATATGACATCAAAACCATTTCTGGCTGCTTCCCCCACTTCTTTAGACCATTGGAGAGCTGTTTCAAAAGTAGCTGGATTTCGATTTCTTGGTACAGACGTCCATAGTTTGGGATTACTTCTTTCTCCGAATATTACATGTGCCAGTTCATCGTTTAGCATGTTATGGTCTCTCTCGAATCTGGAACCAAATTGTTAGGCTATGTAAGGTTAGGTTGGCAGTGGAGCAGGATTTAGGTTTAGGGAGGTGATCAAACTAAACAAATCATAATGAAGAATTAGATGCTGCAGCTTTGAAGCTGTTAGGGACTAGATATACCATTAAAAAGTAAATTTGTGTACATACTGTTCCCAAACAACGTAGTCTGCTATGCCTTTGAGGGAGTCTAACAATCTCCTACAGCCATTCCTATGAGTGCATTTTCTTATGTTACTTCCCACAATTTTCCAAGAATTCTTTCTATCAGGGAAAGCGTCTAAGATGTGCCTTAAAATACGCAGATCTTCTACGTATTGTGTGTCTGTTTTATTGGAGCAATCTGTAAGAAATTATTGATATTTTAGTGGAGATGGAAATTGAATGTAATAATAAAAAAAATAAAGAGAACACTGACTCAAGAGCTCATTCACTCATGCTCCAACTGAGAGCACTTGGAGATAATAAAACTCCATTGGTCTTCTTTTCCAAGAAATATTGTGTGAATTGAAAAAAAATTGAAACCCTACCATATCCTAACTGCCACATGCAGGTCAGATTGAATTTATCCGATATTTCCAGAAGAGGCAGTATGGATTTTGGATTCCATACGCCTACAGTAGTGTCAGCATCGTTGATTCCAAAAACGGGTGTCAAATTAGCCATGTTGAACCATTCGTTGACCGCAAACCAAACAGAAGGTGTGACAGTAACATTGTCAGAGTCTTCGCTTTCTTTAGATTTCTCATCGGTGTCTATGTATCTCACGAATTCTGTTGATGGACCAGCTATTCTCACGTAAGCTGGACTGAGGTGACGTGCCATACGGAGGGATACATCGCTGAAAAAGGAACAGAAGAATTTTTAGACTTCGGTTACTTAGCTAAGCCATTTTATATAATCTTGTTTTAACGAGTATTCAATAGTGGTGGATGCGCTTTGAAGTGGCGCATCCACCAGACTCAAATCTCAATGAAGTTCAATCGAATTAGATGAATTGTTCTATTCACAGTAATTTAAATGATTGTTTCTCAATCTGACTAATCCAATCGCATCATTTGGACTTTATAACATTTCTTTGATTCAATTTTATTTTGAAATACGACCATGTGGTGACATCTAGAATTAGCGCGTGGAACCAAGCATGAATTCAAACTTCTTTTTGTATTGGAGAAGATTAATTAATTAATTTAGGGATTGTTCGAAAACATGGTTTTAAAAATTATAAGAAATGGATTAATTTATGATTAAAAATATATTTGATACTGTACTTCCTTAAAATTGTATTTAAGTTATAAAAATACTAGGAAACTCTCATCCACATCCCTCATTTCTTTATTTTTTTTTGGAAATTATTGATATCACTTACCTCAGATTGATTTTTGTCAATAGGATGGCCGGATCGATGGAAATGCTCAAAAATTTTTCACTAACAACATGTAACGGTCTTTTGCCATTAATAACGTAGATATTTTCATCAGCTGCAACCCACAACGGTAAAAAAATTAGAAAAAACGTCCAACATTCTTTCGGCATCATCAAAACTCAACTAGAAGTTTGAGTAAGCGACAAGAACCTACAAATATTTCTAACTGCAACACCAGGTAAAGTTCAAGTCAATCGAATCTACCTTGAATTTTCATGCCATTCAGCAAATTTTTCTTCTTTGTTTATTTTCGGTGCAAATAAACAAATATCGAGGTTTGTTTTTAGTTTCGTACGAGTTTATTGTTCATTTTTAAGAGCTCGTTCGTCACGATCTCGGTATTTTTCTTGGAAAGATAAGGTTTGACTTACTGATGACAAATCTGTTCTCTAAATTTATTCCGCCCGTCCGTAAACACCATAACTCTTGAAAGAAAAAGCTAGAAACTTGAAATTTTCAGGGTAGGTTCGGAATTCGGATGCCGCAGTTGAGTTCGATGAACAAAATCCGTCTAGGGGTTCCGTAAAATGAAACTATGAATTTGATCGAGTTTGAATTTTGCAAACACTTTTTTTCTATTATGATCACAGAATTCTTCAACTCGTGAAAAATATTGCTACAAGATTTGAACCTGTGGTTGTTCATTCCAAATTCTCATCATTTCATTTTAGCTTTTAAATACATATTGATCTGCTCTCCAGAAATCTGAAATAATATCGACCAAATTTCATTCAGTGTTCATATTAGGCCAATTGAAGTCCCCGGTCTGATGCACAGATGGCGGTGCTAGTATTAAATCCATATAATTTTTAGTTAGTACTCAACTTCAAACGATACGTGTCAAAATTTCACAGCAGTCCGACCATTAGTTTAGGAGATATTGGGTTGAGAGTGTAGCTACTTTTGTTATTTGAAAAAAGATGGAAAAAAAAGAATTTCGTGTGCTGATAAAATATTGCTTTTTGAAGGGAAAAAATGCAGTTGAAGCAAAATCTTGGCTTGATGAAGAGTTTCCGGGGAATGCACCAGGAAAATTAACCATCATTGATTGGTATGCTAAGTTTGAACGTGGTGAAATAAGCACTGAAGACGGCGAACGCCCAAAAGAAGCTGTCAGTGACGAAAAAATCAGAAAGATCACCAAATAATTTTGAATGACCGTAAGGTGAAGTTGATCGAGATAGCAGACATTGTGAAGATATCATCTGAACGTGTACATCATATCATTCACGAATATTTGTGAAAATCGTTAAAATGGAGCCATTTGAAGGAAAAAATGTGCTATTTCATCAAGACAATTCACCGTTTCACAAATCAATGACAATAGTAAAATTGGGCTTCGAATTGCATCTGCATCCACCGTATTCGCCAGATCTGGCCCCTAGCGACTTTTTGCTGTTCTCAGATCTCAAAAGAATGCTCTCTGGAAAGAAATTTAGCGCCACTGATGAAGTAATCGGCGAAACTGAGGCCTATTTTGAAGCGAAAGACAAAAATGG
Source organism: Harmonia axyridis (assembly GCF_914767665.1). NCBI lineage: Eukaryota > Metazoa > Arthropoda > Insecta > Coleoptera > Coccinellidae > Harmonia > Harmonia axyridis. The sequence goes on from NC_059505.1 coordinate 41,432,326, forward strand.
TATCGAAAAGTTGGAAGATCGCTATAATCGCTGAATCGCCCTCGAAGGCAACTATGTTGAATAATAAAATCGAATTTTGCCAAAAAAATGTGTTTTACTATGGTAGACCATGGACTTTTCAATTAGCCTGTTAGCAATTAAGAAAAAGCTGTGAATGTCAGTGTTTTTCAATCAATTTTTAAATTCTATAAGTTTTTCATCTAACAGGAGCATTTTCTCAGATTATTTTCTAACAAACTTTCAAAGATTTTTTTACAATTCTTATAAGCCATTATGATTACCCTAATTTCTAAAACTATATGGATTCAAAAAAAATAACTAAGAATTAGTAACAAATATAAATTCATTTATTTAACTTCATTTGATACACAAAATACACATTCAATTATAACATCAAATAAAATATTCCTGAAATATGGTATGGAACAAATATGTATTATTAAATCATTGATTTAAAAAATTTACAATGCGAAAAAACTGGTTACTTCATATATAACTATACAGGGTGATTCACTCATCTTAGTAACCCCAATTCTCTATTAAACAGCCATTTTTATTCTGTAAATGACATTTTATACAAGTCAATGTTGAACTGAGATCCTAAATTGAGATTGTATCAGTAGTACTTTTTTTTAAACTTGTTTCTAATTTAAAATTAAAATAAATTCATACCTTCAAATAAAATATTTCCGAAATATATAAATACTCACTTAATAAACTACGTAGTAATCAATTAAATTCCTAACATAATCGTAGAATAATACATATTTGTTTCAGAAACAGAATAAAAAAATCGAAACATTCATATGTAATCAACAATAAAAAAAAATATCGTGAGGAGCTTAAAATACTTCTTATAAATATTGCACAGGTGAATTCTGAACAAATTTCCATTGTTTAACAGCCATTTTTTGTGGAGTGAAAAATTGTGCCAAGTAATCAAGGCTTTAAATCGAATAACTCGATAAGTAGAGGTTCGACCTGAGATGGATTCACGTCTAAATATATATTCACCAGCTCTTCGTTCAGAACATGGAGCTTCGATATTTTTTGCATGAGTTTTAAGAATGTTGATTTTGCTTCACAACCTGGATAGGTACATTCCAAATACCTTTTCAGTAGGTAATAGTAGGAATTCTGTAACACAAAGAATGTACCAAACTTGTGAAAAAAATTCAATTCAGAATTTTTGAGCGCTCGATGTCGATAATTTTCGAATTTCGAGTCAACAATGGTAAGGTTCGACTCACCTGTTCTAATTTAATAACATCCTTATGGACCACCCTCGGCCTATCTGGTGTGAACAGGGCTATAGCACACATTATCAAAATGATATTTTCATCTGCCCTCCATCTTGGATCGAAGGTTCTGATAAATTTTTCATGCTCATCATACGCATTGTTCTTGGCTTGTTTCAAAATATCTACATTTAAGTTGATGCTTTGTTGCTTTTTTGGTATCTTAAAAACAATAAAATTTCTTATTAATACATTGATTTATTAATTATAAGTTTGATGATATTTCACTTGATTGTGTGAAACACCACAAATATCTAGGGTTATATATTGATGAAAGATTGAATTGGGAAAAACACATAGAACACATGATACGTAGGGTAACTCCTGTGGTGGGTTCACTGAGAAGATGCTCATTTATGTTCAGTACACAACACAAAAAAATGATCTACTACAGCTTGATCTCCTCCAGATTGAGGTACCTCATTAATTGTTGGGGAAATGCATCAAATACATTATTAACAAGGTTACAAGTGTTCCAAAATAGAACTATAAAAATATTATTGAACTATGGCATGTTAACACCTACATCAATATTATATAAGGACACTAAACTTTTGGACATTCATAACCTAAAGAAATTGGAACAAGTTAAACTGATTCATGGCATGACGAACAATTATATAAAGTCAAATTATAGATTTACAATAGTACAGGATGTGCATAGTCATAACACCCGAGATAGAGGTACCATCAGAAGTGAACTCAGGTTTACAAGGAAAGCCCAGGACTCCCCAATTTACCGAGCAATAGAAGCATTTAACCAAATACCACCAGAAATAAAGTATATAAGAACTAAAAAAAACTTTAATATTAAGCTTAAGTTGTACCTGAAAGATTTATTTTGTTTAGTTTAACTTCGTTGTTGTTTTGAATATTATATAGTATTATTTTTTTTGTATATTGTTAAATAGGCCTTGTCACCAGTACTTGTACTGTATTAGAGGTCAAGAATAAAGAAGTAAATAAAATTAAAAAAATAAATAAAGAACAGTTGGTAGCACTGTTTTTCGTATCACAAATTTGACAGATAATAGATAAACCCAAGACAGGAGTACCAACATATAATAATGAAATAACACCATAAAATGTGTGTAAAACTGAGATATAAATTTATAGATCATTTGTATTTCTCAAGAAGAGAAATCTTTTTACCTGCCAGGACTTATTTTTCGAATCGTAATTCATAGCACTTCTCAAAATCATTATTTCTGTTGCACCTCCTTTCAACAGCGACACTTGATCCTCTTGGCACATACTTTTGAAGGCGTTAATTTTTTTAACCATTCGTATAAGTCTCCTAATAGCAATAGCTGTTAAATTTATAACGTCTAGAAGAGCTGGGTCAGCTTCCAATTTACCATGAGGATCCTTAAATTGACAGTGTTTACGACTTAATGGCCAAGGTGAAGTAATACATTCTTACCCTCATTTGTCCTAAGAGACTGTTTTCTATATCATCATCGAAAGGTACAGACAAAACTTTATTAGCAACAATTAGTTCATTCAATTTTGCTCTTTCTGCATCGTTCAATTCTTTGGAATGGCTCTGATTGATTGGAGTGAAAGTTTGAAATTCTAATTTGATCGCTTCACATAATATGGTTTCCAGGGAGTTGACTTCAGCCGAAGAACTGAAAGGTTGCAATAAACATTTTTGATTCACAAAACTATGAAGAAATGTTTTAGTACTAACCAGTAACCACAAAAAATCAATAATCACATTGCTGACATGAAAGATCAATCTGAAATGACCTCACTAAATTGATTTATAACAGAAGAAAATATTCATCATCACAATTCATGTGTAAAACAAATAAGGATGTATCGATCAGATAGTGTTGAATGTTTCTTTGACAAACATTAGATTCGTTCTACACAGAAATCAATATTATACAGTATCTGCTTGAAGTTGACTTCAATACGAATATTAAAAAAAAAATATATTTAATCAAGTCGCCAGAACAACTCAGTATTAATAAAAACATGATTAATACTTTCATTTCTTTACATACCACAGATAACTTTCATTTCTTTGATATTATCAGTAAATTAATAATTACTGATAAAAAAACAATTGGAACAAAACTGTGATATCCTAATATTAACTGAGATACGAAAGATAATTTCCATGAAAGGTATAGGAAATATGATGTTTGAAAATACACTTTTACAAACAACTCACAAATTTTTATTGAATTAAACTTATACTTACTTTTGCATATCACTTAGAGTATCCTCAACAACTCCTGAAAATTGATTGATAGAAGAAGAAATATCTTTGCCATCAGTGATACTGATACAACTATCCTCATTAGAATCATTAATATTTTTTTCATCGCCTGACAAACTCGGATTAACACTACATTCGTACTTGTTATTAATTTGACTAAGATTTTCATTTTTTTGGGGTGTATTGTTCAAGATACTTCTGATCATTGAAACCTCATCACTAGATGATACAATTTCTGTATCATTTGGGGACACCAATGTGAATTCTTCAGGTACAATGGTGCTTATTTCCTCATTATTTTGAAAGGGAGGCAATATTGTTGACTCTTGAAAGGATACTTGATCATTTTCATCATGAACTTCAGTGGATTGAATTGATGTATGCTCAATATTACTTGCTTCTTTCTTAACCTTCTTGAACCCTTTTTTGAAGGCACCTAAACCCATCCTTTTGCGACTTCGATTCTCCATAATTTTTTTTCGTTTCACTTCCTTGTCTTCTTCAGACATTATCAAATTCTTACACATACCTATAGAGAAACACTTATCTAGTCTACATTTTTGACAAAACCTCCTAGTTACAGGAGTTATTGTACAATGTTCACTAAAGGGACATTTGAAATCTTTTTGTACTAATGCATTCCTTCTAAAGAATGCCTTGCAACTCTCACAAGTTATTGCATTAAAATTGAATCCTAAGGCCTTATCTCCACACACACCACAAACTTTTCCTTCAAATTTAGCCTTCATTTCCAGAAATGAATCAATTTATGTAGGCTACTGGACGAGTTATCTGGCTGAGTGAAACATTTTCATAGATGTGCAGACAGGATTTGAATCCACATTAATTATGAATGCTTGAATCAATAAATCGAATATGAGTGGTTGGCCACATTTATATTTCATACTTTATCAATGTTTATTAAATCCAAATGACCTTCCTACTTGTTCCCACTTGAGATACGATCTGCGCTACGATTAACCTCATATTAAATGCACAGAACACATGATTAAATGACATTTAGTACAAAAGTAGGTAAAATGTGCAAAATTAAAAACACCGGTTATTTGAGTGAATAAATTTAAGATGTTTAGAAATTTTAGGCTGTGCACTCATTAGATAATACAGGCGACCCCAAAAATATCTGTCTTGTAAGAGTGGGCAGTCTTTTTGGATTTTAAGTATATTGGCGATATTTCAATTGATGTCCACATTATTTCTTATGGCGCTTATATCAAATTTCGCTCTCATTTCCATGCGCCCTCTAGAGGTTGGGATAGAGAAGTTCCGCCAACTTAATTTAATTCTATCAAACATGTAAAAAGTTCAGTTGGATTAAAAAGTTTGAAGCAAAATTTAGATTTTGTTTCATTTCCGATGAAATATTGGGAAAAATGATAAGGAATTTTGGAAGGTGTAGGGTTAGGAATTATATAATAAATAATATCAATATAAATACACTGTAAAATATAATTTTAAATAAATGCAAATAAAAATTATACAATTTGAAGTGTTAAATATGCTTATAGGAAAAAATCAGTTCCATGAAATATCTTGTTACAAGATAAGAATTTTCTTTACAGTTACATTTAATCAAACATATATGGTTTTATGTAATAAGCAAATCAACGTTTCTCCTACCTAAATTCTAGATCTAATCAATCATCAATCTACCTAAAAAAGATTTCCAACAGTAAAATGAACTGGGCGAACCAAGAAAAAAAAATTAGATTTTATACATAAATTCTCGATTTATATAATTCTAAAAAAATCACCAAAACAATACTTTTCATCTATGTATTACTGCACAGTGAAATTTTGAATTTAAATTTACATAATTACAAAAAAAAAACCTGTATTGCGGCAGTTTCTTCCGAAAATTTCAAAGAAGAAGTTTATCACAAAACAGCCAACTGGATTCGAATTGTTTCAAATGGTTATGTACTACTCCATACACATTTTCCAATTACAACAGACAAAAATTTTCTTTTTACCTTAAAGTGATTCTACGATCCCGAATCATAAATGGAATGCAAATTATTTCTGTGGTGATGTGATTGTTGTACCTACTGCGGGAGCATACATCCACGATAACAAATAAATTAAATAATAAGATTGCACTAAATGACACTTTACGAATTGGGATAATACGTTTGGGGGGCGGAGCCAGATGCCACGGGATGAGCCGCCTGATTGGCTTGACTCTGGGGCTGGGTACCGCCCATCTGTTGGTACTGATAGTCTTGGTAGGGCGGGGCGGCAGGCGGGACTTGGGCGGGGCCATACATGCCCTGATGCGGCGGAGGGGGATACTGTTGAGGGTAGGGATTGTAGGGAGGGTAGATCGTTTGCGGTGGGGGTGCAGGAGGCGCGTTGTAATCGTAATTTGGCGGTTGGGGGTGAGGGGCGTGATACTGCTGCGGTGGGGGATAACCCTGATAGGGGTAATTGTACTGTGGTTGCGGTGGGGGCTGGGGCTGCTGAGCGGGATAACCTCCGATAATGTCATAGGGCTGCGGTTGGGGATAAGTATAGCCTTGTGGTGGGGGATAGGGCTGATAGTTGTAGTAGTTGTAGGGGTAATCCTGCTGGGTCGGTTCTATTTTCGGCTCTAGGACAGCCTGCTGTTGCGGATTCTGAAGTGGATACTGGGGCGGCTGCTCTGAAACGTAGGTCACTTCGTCGCTGTGATCGCTGGCATCACTCACGCCTTGTTTCATGTTCATGTCAACAGAAGAGGTGGCGGATTCCGCTTCGTCGTCAACGTTGTCGTCTTTGAAGCTGTTGTTCGTTATACTTTCCAAGGAATCCTGCAATATTCGATTTATGTATATGAGTATTGGCTCGAAGTTATAAATCTTTTCCAATAAGGCTGATATGTTCTTGAAATTAGATTAGATATTGAGTATCAAGAACGGCAAGCATATTCTACACATTAAAGACAATTGTTTTGGAAGAAGTTTAGTTATTTCGCTATGCTTATAACGGGTGTTTTTTTCGAGGTATATAACTTTGAGTTGGCATTACTGTTCAAGATGGCGACCGATTTAACAGCTATCAAGTGTTTTATTCTCAGTTTGGATCATCAAGTAAGGCGTAGATTCGTCGAATGGGCCCAAAATGAGATTGCCGTTGTTCCCGATTTTCATAAGTGAATTTTGTTTAGCGATGAAGCATACTTCTGGTTGAATGGCTACGTCAACAAACAAAACTGCCGCATTTGGAGTGAAGCTAATCCTCAAGTGTATGTCGAAACACAGTTACATCCAGAAAAACTGACTGTTTGGTGCGCTTTATGGACTGGTGGAATCATTGGTCCGTACTTCTTCAAAAACGATGATGGCCAGAACGTTACAGTTAATGGTGATCGGTATAGAGCCATGATTACTAACTTTTTCATTCCTGAATTGAACAACCATGATGTCCAGGAGCTGTGGTTCCAACAAGACGGCGCACCATGTCACACAGCTCGTGCCACAATCGATTTATTGAAAGACACGTTTGGTGACCGTCTAATTTCACGTTTTGGACCTGTGAATTGGCCTCCAAGATCTTGTGATTTAACACCGCTAGACTACTTTCTGTGGGGCTATGTAAAGTCATTGGTCTATGCGGATAAGCCACAAACCCTCGACCATTTGGAAGACATCAGTCGCCGTGTTATTGCCGATATACGGCCACAAATGTTGGAGAAAGTCATCGAAAATTGGACGTCCAGATTGTACTACATCCGAACCAGCCGTGGCGGTCATATGCCAGAAATCATATTTAAAATGTAATGCGACAAGATTATCTTGCGGATAAATAAAATTCATGTCAATCGAATAATCCATCGTTGTTTTATTGCAATTTAAAGTTCTATAGCTCTAAAAAAACACCCTTTAGCTCAATGTCAAATTATTTTTTCTTCAACTTGAATGTATAATTTCGTATCTTAAGATGACTTCAATAAAATAAAGACAACAACAAGAAACATACTTGCATCAGGAATACGCATATCAACATTTAAAAAAAATAAAAAAGGGAAAGCAAACACTAACCGGGAAAGGCAAGTTATCAGTCAGAGCCAATGAGGTTGTCCTCTCCAATTTCTCCAAAACGGACTGATTGATTTTCTTCTGTTCCACCTTCGCGCTAGGTGTCTGTGCTGGTACAGAAGTCCTCTTGATCGAGATGTGACTCCTAAGCATCGAGATGTGTTTCTCGATCTCGTCCAGCTCCTCGCTCTTAGACTTGGCCTCCTCCTTCCTCTGTACTAACTTCTCCTTGGCCACCGGCGCGTGTTCTTCGTCGCTGCTCGAAGGGAGTGGCTCCTCCTTCTGGCTCTGAATGAGATTTTTCGCGATTTCCAAGCCAATTTTGTACGGACGAGACTTCATCATCGTCTGGGACTTCTTGGTGACGCTCTGTATGCTGGACACCAGGTTGGGAACCGTCTGCTTGACGCTCTTAACGTTCATCTTGGTCACAGACGGGGTAAACGGTTTCACCGCCTTCTTCTGTGGCGCGCCCGGAGGGGCGGGGTTTATCTTGATGGAGGGAGGTAGAAGGGGCGGTTTCTTCGACGGATCGACGCTATCCTCCGCCTTACCCTTGACCTTTATAGCGGTCTTGATAGCCACTATCTTCCCACTCTCCAGCTGCATGTATACGCCCTTTGGTGACTTTAGCACCAATACCTTTTGACCGGCCTTGAGCACGATACTGCCCCTCTCCGGCTGGTTGGTGGGGATCACCACGTCGAGGGGCAGGGTCATCTCTTGGGCGGTCATGCCCTGCCTCTGCCAATGCTCAGCAGGGATCCATCTAGACGGTCTGTCATTCCCTGGAACAAGTCTTTGGTTAAAGGGGGGCCTTTGACCTCCTGCAACATATGGTGAATGAGAAAAAGGAACTGAAAAAAATAATTTGATTGGTATTTAGAAACAAAAATAAATAAAAATTGTATACTAGTAAAAAAAAGGTAAAAGTTGTAGTCCATAGTAGGAAAGATTAAAATTATTTGTGGGGTTGCCTTCCTGAATTGCATATTTTTGTAGTTTAATTAGTAACCTGCAGGTTATGATGATGACAACTCTGCAGTGGAGGTGTGCGTCAAACGCTTATTGAAAAAATGTAAACACAGGACTAACGAACGATGAAGAAGAAGAATATAATAAACCGAATAATAAAATAATCAAAAGAACGGTTACTTCAGGTTTAATTCTTCTTGTAAATCATTTGTAAACAAAAAATAAAACATCAAACTTACCCTGTTGCATAGGTCTGACGGAGGCCACAGGCCTGTGCCCTCTGGCCATACTGCCCGCGCTGTAGGTGGGCTGTCTCGAGGCCAGTTTCTCCCTCTCGTAACTCTTCTTGGCCAGTCTTTTCTCCTGCTGCGAAAGCTGCTTCTCCTTCCTATCCACCAGCAGCGATTCGTGTTGAAACGGTTCGCAATTCAGCCGTCTGCCGTGCCTCTCCAGCACCTTCTGCAGCACCACGTCGATGTAGTTGTCTCTCACGTTGGACCAGTCTTTTTCTTCTCCTTCGTCGTACTTCTTGTCCCAGCACAGGGTGCTAACGTCTTTTATCGTCAGATGGGCGTCCGGATTGCACTCGTCCACCACTCTGTCTGACATTCCTAAAAACCGAGGGGTGTTACTCAGGGATCTGTTTTGGGGCGACTTCTTTTCTATTAAAGCCCGATAATCTCCTTTTTTAAAGGAAATTCGATTGAAACCACATTTAAACGTTCACTAGTTACCTTGCTTGTTTATCTGCCTGTCGTATATCTTCTTCTCGAGGCAATTATCGACCACCAGTCGATAAACAAAGCAAGGTTTTCGTTGACCATACCGGTACACCCTGCATACTGCTTGTGTATCGTGGCAGGGATTCCAGGAAGCATCCAGAACGACAACTCGATTCGCTCCCACAAGGTTGATACCTAGAGACCCCGCTCTGGTGGAGACCAAGAACAGGTGGATCTTCGGATTGGAATTGAATTCGTTTATGAGTTTCTCTCTCTCCAACGCGCTTGTTGAACCGTCGAGACCTATAAGGAAAGATATGTCGGTTATGTCTGTTCGAATCGATGGAGGATATTTTGAAGCGGTTGTTGCCACAACAAAACTTACGGTAATAGCTGACATTTTTGCACCAATTAACTGTATCTCCGGGTACTAAAGATGCTTGCAGAAACTGTTCTATCAAATCCAAGGTTATCAAAGACTGACTGAAAACTAGTAATCTGTCTCCGAGTGATATGCTTTCTTTGATTATGCAGAAAAGGATCTCCATTTTCGCCGAGTTCTCTATGCAACCAGGGATGTAATCTTTCAGCAGCTCCAAGGCCTAGAAATAGAAACATAGTGAAGAGTTAAAGACACAATAACCTCAAAGGAGACTTAAAAAAATTTCATTTCATTAGGATTATGAAGGTCAAATGAGTCTATTTGATTAAGGCTAAATATGAATATCGAATTTATGACAACATTGTGCCAAAACCTTCACTATTCGATATATACTTTGATAAAATATTGAAACCAACCAAGAGAAAAATAAATGATCAAAAACTGTACAAACTGAGTAAACGGCTAATAAATTGAATAACCTAATTAACATATCTCCTCCAGACTGAGGTACCTCATTAATTGTTGGGGAAATGCATCAAATACATTATTAACAAGGCTACAAGTGTTTCAAAATAGAACTATAAAGATATTATTGAACTATGGCATGTTAACACCTACATCAATATTATATAAGGACACTAAACTTTTGGACATTCATAACCTAAAGAAATTGGAACAAGTTAAACTGATTCATGGCATGACGAACAATTATATGAAGTCAAATTATAGATTTACACTAGTACAGGATGTGCATAGTCATAACACCCGAGATAGAGGTACCATCAGAAGTGAACTCAGGTTTACAAGGAAAGCCCAGGACTCCCCAATTTACCGAGCAATAGAAGCATTTAACCAAATACCACCAGAAATAAAGTATATAAGAACTAAAAAAAACTTTAATATTAAGCTTAAGTTGTACCTGAAAGATTTATTTTGTTCAGTTTAACTTTGTTGTTGTTTTGAATATTATATAGTATTATTTTTTTGTATATTAAATAGGCCTTTTCACCAGTACTTCTACTGTATTAGAGGTCAAGAATAAAGAAGTGAATAAAAAAAAAAAACACATAAAGACAGAAGTACGCATACAAGTCAAATGTCAAAAAAATACAGTGTTGCCATTATGATGTCACTTACCCAATCGTAAGGAATTCCACAATCTTCCTTATCTTTGAAATTGAGGAAACTGTTATTATTTTTGACTGCCGGAGATTCCGGTGGCAGCAACTTAACCTCATCCTTCTTAACTTCTTCCTTCACCGGTGTCTGATTCTCCTGCGTCGGAACAGGTAACGGCACAACATCCTTAACATCTGCCTTCACCTCTTTGCTATCGTTCTCCTCTTCCTTTTTGGGCTCGATTTTAATGTCGCTTATTATTTTAATCTTCTTATCCGTACTGTTCGAGTTCAAACTGAGATTCGCACCGAACAGTGAGGGCAATTTGATATCGCTGATAATATTGATCTTGGGTTTGGAATCGTTGCTCAATTCGTTCTTAACCGGACTGTTGACCGATGTGGCAGGTTTCTCCTCCTTTTTCATCCAGGAAGAGTTCGAGTTGCTGTTGCTGTTGTAGTTCATGTTGAAGGCAGAATTGAGAAGTTCCATCGGGTTATCATTCTGGGACCACATGCTCTGTTGCCCGTTCTGGAAATTCTGATTATTCAGGAAACCCGGCTGCTGGGAGTTTTGCTGGTAATCCGGCTGATTGAAGTTGAAGTTCTGGTTGTTTCCTTGCACGTTACCAAAGTTCTGAGGGAACTGGCTACCTCGACCGAACAAATCGACCGGTTTTCCCTTCTGGTTGCTTATGTCCAGGTAGCTCTTGGTATCCGTCTGACTGGAGTCTTGGGAAGCTGCCTCCATGAAATTGTTGGACTCCGAAGACACCTGTGTGGGATTCTGGGACATGTCGAAGCTGCAATTGGTGTTCTCGTTGTAGTTTGAACCGCGCGTGTCTTCGTGGTACGCGTTGTTCTGGAAGTTCGAGTTGAACTGCTGCTGCGGCTTGGACTGGAAGCTAGATGGGAACTGCGCGTTGGACTGTTCGAAGAAGGGTGGTGGCGGTCCGAATGTTTTGGCACCCTGATTGGCGTTGGCCGAAGGGTTTTCTGGGACGGCGTTGGTTTGACCCTCTGCCGCGCTGTTATACGGAGTCACAGAAGCTGCCGGCTTGTTACCGGTACCTGGGGGCCTTCCTCTGGGGGACGATTTTTTCGCTTTCGATGCAGGTGTTTTCTTCTCTTTGGGGGCGGGGGTTGTTAAAGTGTCGCTTGGCGTGCCTGAAAGATAGGGTATCAAATGATTTTTCTAACCTAACAAAGCGATCAAGGGCTTTCTTGATCTTTTTTGCTGTTTTTTTCAATTTCCATCTCTTTTCTAAATTATTAAAAATTGAGAAAAAAGACCAACAAGAAATATTGGTTTCATCCAAGAAATAAAATAAAAAAACTCGTAAAAAAAAATAAGAAGTAGCAACTCATCAAATAAATATGTCCAAAAGTAAATCAAACAAATACTCGAAAAGTTATTTATAATACAAGTGCAGTAAACATTGATATTCTTCCACAAGTTCAAAATGAACGAGTGTTAGAATGAGCCTTCTGTACTGGTATTATGCATTATTTTCTCTATTTCACTGTGATTTTATCAAAATTAATGGAATATATCCATAAGTATCATTTAGTGATTTTTGCATTGAATAATGTTGGTTGGCAGTACTGTTCTCTCAAATTTGACAGATAATAGACAAATCTGTGACAGGGGAATTCTGAGTACCAACCATAGAGTAATAACCATAGATAGAGGGAGTATACGCAATTTTTAAATGTCCCCAACATGGTTAGATTACGTTGTTGGATTGTGATATATTTTCAAATCCACAATTTTACTATATCGTTATGAATGTATATTATATTGAATGAAATATATTTATTTGAATGATTCCCGATTGAATATGCAAATTTGAATATTTGGAATCCGATATTTTTCCTAAGTGTCGAATTTATAATGAGCAGAATATTTATTATTTTCTGTATCTACCTGCTGAAATTCAAGGTTTGGCAACTTTTGCTCTCCTAGTGTCATCGGTTGTTTCACGTCGTTTGGCGCGCTTGAAGCTTGTTTTCTGAATTTCCGATATATTTAGGTATTCATCTCAATATATTTTGAGTTAATATGAAACGTTGATTCACTATGGAATAAAAGAAGTGCGTTCTTTGTGGAGAAACTCGCGAATTAAGTGAAATATCGTATCACTGATATGTTTTCATTTCCGCGCGCTTCATGTCAAATTTGATAGTTCATGTTGGGGACAAAATTTGCTTATTGAAAATGACATAGGCTCCCTCTATCTAAGTTTATTACTCTGAGGTACCAACATACAAAAATGAAATACAACCATGAAATCTGTGAGAAACTGAGATATTCCCGCACGATTATGTTCTGCAAGGTATTCCAGAAAGAACAAATTCGAAAAATTCATTTTAGATCAAAACAATTAATTATTAAGAAACAGTTTTGAACTTACTGGCAACACTAGCAACTTCTTCTAGGTCGATATCCCTGGCACATCCTTCGGCCCTCTTCTTCAGGAAATTATACAGCACATCGGGATGGTTCCAGATCTTGCAACAAACCGCAAACGCCTTCAAGGGATTGGGGACAGACTGGATACGTACAACTTCGTTCATAAAGGTTTCGTAGAGATTCCTCTGGAAGTTCGTCATCCTAACTAAAAGAACATATTCTTCTTTTTGCGGAAGAGCAGTTTGCAACACTCTGTGGGATCTTCTTTGAACGAAACCGACCAGAAGAGAATGAAGAACGTGTGCTCTATACCTGAAAATATGAATAGGTATGAGCATTTATTATTTTGTTAGAAAATGCTATTGGTTTAGTTCAAGCTGTACAGGGTAATCCGGATTTCACAGCCCTCTTTCAATGAAATATGTCAAACAAATCTGTCATCCAAAGCATCAAATGTTCAGTTCAAGGTTAGGCAGCCATTCAATAATATGAATTGTGCAAATGAAACATTGTTAGAACTTTTTACAATCTGTTCTGTTTGGAACAATCCTTATAACCGCTTATTATTCTGGAAAACTTTGTATCTGTATTATAATGGACTCTATCATTATTGTAAGATTAGATAGTAGGTCGCCATTCAAATGCGCTATTAGTGATGACGTCACACACCGCCATTTTAGTTCTCCTGTCAGTGTTCGGAATCCAAACAAACAAATTCTCATTCAAATTAGTACGTTGTCGTTGAAGAAATTGGCTTATTTTGATAAATAAGATTATTTAAGGAACCATTTTACTGTTAATTGATAGACAGAAGGCACGAGATTAATTCCAGTATGTTTGAACTTGAAGTTCAACTAATAAACACAGCTTTATACAAAATCTGGGGAATGATACAGGATTCAAATTTACTGATATTAACCTCGTTCCTTCTGTCTATCAATTAATACTGAAATCGTTCCTCAAATACTCTTATTTATGAAAATAAGCCAATTCCTTCAACGACACCGTACTAATTTGAATGACAATTTATTTGTTTGGATTCCGAACACTGACAGGAGAACCAAAAATGGCGGTGTGTGACGTCACTCTAATAGAGCGTATTTGATTTGAAAGTTTATCAGCGCCATCTAGAAATCTATCCATACAAAGCCCCCTCTTCATTAAATTTTATGAACTAACAAAAAAAGTACAAGGTCAAATTGAGCAGGTTTTTTGGTAATGCGATTTATTTATGGCCTTGAGGTGATGAGAAACTGAAATGAATTTAAAATTTTTCTGGAAAACACTAACTAGTTTTAATTAACGGTGTTTTTAAACAATGTTTCAAGTAAATGACTAATTCGTTTCGAGATCTGGAAGAAGAACAAAATAGGATAAATCTGATCTTACCTCATTAATTTTATATCGGTTTCTGTTGAATCTATACACTGCCCGTTCATGATGGGACGTTCGAACATGTTGCAAAATTCCGTCTTTGAACCCAGATAATTGGGCCTAGCGAAATCTACCATGCACCAGTACTCCATCAGGTTGTTCTGCAGTGGATACCCCGTCAGAACAATCCTTCGTTTCGTTTTCATCATTTTCAGCGCCTGAGATATCGAAGCGTGGGAGTTTTTGATCCTGTGACCTTCGTCGCAGATGACCAGGTCGGGCCCCGGTTCGATCAGAGCCTGATGAACAGCTGAAAATTGAATTGAAATTGTCAATAAACTTTTTGGAGCTATATATGTATATATAAAGGGTGTTTTTTTTTAGAGCTATAAAACTTTAAATTGCAATCAAATAACGATGGATTGTTCGATTGACATGAATTTTATTTATCCGGAGGATAATCTTGTGACATTACATTTTAAATATGATTTCTGGCATATGACCGCCACGGCTGGCTCGGATGTAGTCCAATCTGGACGTCCAATTTTCGATGTCTTTTTCCAACATTTGTGGCCGTATATCGGCAATAACACGGCGAATGTTGTCTTCCAAATGGTCAAGGGTTTGTGGCTTATCCGCATAGACCAATGACCTTACATAGCCCCACAGAAAGTAGTCTAGCGGTGTTAAATCACAAGATCTTGGAGGCCAATTCACAGGTCCAAAACGTGAAATTAGGCGGTCACCGAACGTGTCTTTCAATAAATCGATTGTGGCACGAGCTGTGTGACATGTTGCACCGTCTTGTTGGAACCACAGCTCCTGGACATCATGGTTGTTCAATTCAGGAATGAAAAAGTTAGTAATCATGGCTCTCTACCGATCACCATTGACTATAACGTTCTGGCCATCATCGTTTTTGAAGAAGTACGGACCAATGATTCCACCAGCCCATAAAGCGCACCAAACAGTCAGTTTTTCTGGATGTAACGGTGTTCCGACATACACTTGAGGATTAGCTCCACTCCAAATGCGGCAGTTTTGTTTGTTGACGTAGCCATTCAACCAGAAGTGCGCTTCATCGCTAAACGAAATAAAATGGACGTAGTACGCGATACGTATTCCGCACAGAACCATAATTTCGAAATAAAATTGCACTATTTGCAAGCGTTGTTCAGGCGTGAGTCTATTCATCTAGAATTGCCAAACCAAACTGAGAATAAATCACTTGACAGCTGTTGAATCGGTCGCCATCTTGAACAGTAATGCCAACTTAAAATTATATACCTCGAAAAAAAACACCCGTTCTATATATACTTTTTAGGTTATGGCAACGAAGCCCGACATTTTTTAAATTATGGAAAAATTCGTTCTACAGGTGACTACAAACTTACCATCAAACATAACCTTGTTCTTCGTATCGTCTTGGGGCTCCATGTTTTTCCGTCTAGTTTTCGGGTTTTTCTTCAGAGAGAGCAGTCTGAATTGCTCGTAACCCATCAGAAGGACGCCACCGTGGGCCCTCCAAGCGTTGATAACCTTCGATCTGGCTGTCAAGGTCTTATGACTGTCGTTCAATACGTGGAGATTGAAATTCCTAGGTCTGACCTCTCCGTGGCTGTTGAGGGGGCTAGCACCCGCATTTTCTTCGGTCGGTACCCACATGTTATATTCGGCCATCCAGTTCTGCAGCGTATTGATCGGCATTATGCACAATATAGTTTTTGCCGATGTGTGTCTGAGAAATATGTCGGAGAAACATACTATCTGCAAGGTCTTTCCCAGGCCCATGGAGTGGGCTAAGATACACCCAAAACCTGCAATTTATCAGTTGAATTAATATTTTGACTTCAATAAACTTAAAAAAAGATATAATTACCTGGCGAACTATCGAACCTGCTTGTACTTTCAATAACGTTGTCATATAAAAATCTAACCCCTCCGATCTGATGGGGCTTAATTATCCTAGCGATTTGGGGTGCTAAGAATATATCTGGGTCATTTTCGGGATGTCCCACGTTGATCAACACCCTGCCTTCGGCATCTGGTGCGTTGAACTCGTCGTTGGTGTGCATACCCGAATTGGTAGGATCTTCTTCCTCCTCTTCGGGGCCATCGCCTTCTGGTTCGGAAACCACTATGCAGTCATCGTCTGAAGATATGTCTATTGTTGTGGTGCTAGATGATGACTGAGATTCTTTTCCTATAAAAGGAAGAAATACATTTCCAAAGTTTTATACTACACATAACAATCCTGAAAAACGGCAAGAAGGTAAATGACTAAAAATACATTTGCAAACAGGACAATTTTCAAAAGAAATTAGAAAACATAACCTACCTTTCTTTCGGGGGAAAAGTCCTGCGAATTCTTCTCCGTCACTTTCACTGTCACTTTGAAAAGATTTGTTTAGAGGAACAGGGAGCTTTTTGCTTCCCGGAACTGGAGCAATGCTAACTGAAGGCGTCAAATGACTTCCTGGTTTTTTCATGCTTAGAAGACTCTTTCCAGGCCTAGGGGCGGGCATTGAAGTTGGCCCCATTGCTTTTGGTACTCTCATTAATTCTATTGGGCGTTTTGGCAGTCGTGTCATAGATTTAGTCTGGCCATTTGGCAATTTTACTAATACTGTGCTTCCTATCCTGGCTGTCGAGGGGCCTAAAATATTAAGACACATTAATTTAATGTCATTT
Organism: Harmonia axyridis; assembly: GCF_914767665.1. Taxonomy (NCBI): domain Eukaryota; kingdom Metazoa; phylum Arthropoda; class Insecta; order Coleoptera; family Coccinellidae; genus Harmonia; species Harmonia axyridis. The sequence continues at coordinate 41,449,566 of NC_059505.1, forward strand.
TCAAAAAAAACTCGAACTCACCTGGTCTTGAAAAGTTATTTCCTTGAAGTAAAGATATTACTTTATTTTGCATTCTTTCCTGAGCAGCTTGTTTTTGGAACTCTCTTAGAAGTTTCTGTTGTTCCTGCACCCTCTGTAATCTTTCCATTTCAAGCCTCTGAGCTGCAAGGGTAGATTCATCCAATTTAGTCTCATCCATTACCTCCCTTATATTCCTTCTCAAATTTGATGCAGCCATTGTTTTACGATCTATTTCGTCTCCCTCACCAGGCTTTTTAGCTGGAGTAACTACCACTTCATTTTCAACTTTAACCTCCACCTTTTTAGGTTTTTCCCCTTTCTTTACAGTTTCAAAACTAATTTCTCCCATTTCCTTTAATTTTTCTTTTATGTCATAATCATAATCCTCGTTTTCTGACGGAACTGACTCAGTTGACTTTGTTGGTGGACACACTGGGGTAGTTTTACTAGAACAAGGTTCCATGAAAGGACCCTCAACCAACTTTTCTAAGAAAGAATTATCAGCAGCTTCTTCCACCTCCTCCTTAACTGAGACTTTTTCTGAGACTTGTTCAGGAATACCAAGATCCTCATCTGATTCCATCTCAGAATCAGTACCAAATTCAGAGGGTATGTCATCTTCACTGAAATTATTCAAAATATCAAGTGGTTTTTTCTCTAATACTTTATCAATTGTTATTCCACTAGGTATGTTAGTATTTAAACCCAAAATGGGATGTGGAGGAGTTTGTTTCAATTTTTTTGAAACTGGTTCTTGTTCAGACGAAAAAGGTTTTTCTATAGGTCTTTTAAGGTTAACAGGAGATTCATCTTCTTCGTCGAAACTATCTTCTTCCATACTACTGTAATATTCCTCTTCCTCATCTTCAGACTTTTCTCTTTTATTGATGGAAGTTTCAGGAAATTGAGATGCAGATGTAGGTGGTGGTTTGGGTTTTTCAACCCTCTGAATAGTAACATCTCCGAAACGTTGTAATACTGGGTCCATTTCGACGTCTCAGAATATCATTTCAATTTGTTTACAAATGAATTCAAATGAGCCGCCATAACTGGTGATATCTTTGGCCGGCAAAACTATATTTATATTCTACATGAATATTATGGATTATTTCAATAAAGCGATAAAACTTTACTAGTTATTCTGAAAGAGATATCCAGGAATTTCTGCACTAAACAAATCAGATCTAGTCTAAGGAAGATTGGATTTCAAACACTGCTCAACTCAAACAGAATGCACCTTCTACTTTATTTTTAAATAACTGATAATTATCGATCATTCAAATTTATTTCTCGAGCGAACTCTACAATAAAAGCTGCCGAATTTTGTTTATACATCCATTTATGAAGTAAAATTTGACAGCACCATTAATAATATAAAATGGCATTCACAGAACTTCTCATGCATTGTCTTATACCACAGAAGTACTTTTTATTCATTATGATTCATTAGGTCTATGTTTATATTAAGCAAGAGCATAGAATTTGATTACAATTCTTTTATTTTTTTTCAATCTGTTGTTTGGCAGAAAATAATTCGGAATCTGGGTACATGCTAAATGCGAACCCATTAAATCACCAATAAGTGATTTGAGAGAAGAAGAAGAATTCGGAATAATGTTATAGTGTTCCAAAATAAACTCAAAAGAAATAGAGTATATTTTGTTCTTTAACAATAAGAACAGCAATATCTTATTTCGAAAATAGAAGATGGCGCCATCTATGTAAGAATTACAATACTAACATTTAGTTCAAAAGTCAGCTCGAAGATGACACTCCGTCAATTTCGATGATAGTATACAGGGTGAGTTTTTGATGTAAAGTAAAAAAAACATTTTTTTTCTCAATTAGTGTAGCGGTCATTCTGAGTGAGTGAGTTGACCGGACTTCAATGGATTTTCATGTTCGGAAAAGATTAATCACATCAATAAAAACTATATTCCGAAAAGCATTTCCTTCACAGTCACAGACTCACCTTGTATTTTTGGAAAAGTGCTATTTTCTTGCGGAAATTGCATCTCTCTGTACCCTTTTAATAGACGATAGACATATTTTTTCAAACTATCCATTTTCAAATATATTAAGAATTGTTTGTTGACTTGTTATCAGTTTCAATTCAACTTTATAGAGCTTTGGTTATGATAATGAATCTGAATAATTTCACAATGTTATGTAAGTAGAACACTAATATATATTATGAACATTTGATTCGTTGTTCTCTTATCATAATGTAAATTTCTATTTTTTATGTGTAGATGGCACATCGAGAAAAGAAAAGAAGAAGAAGTGAATTTCTATATGGTGAATAAATAGATTTTAAGGTTATCAATCACAGTGGAGAAATAAAAGTCATATACATATAATTTAAAAATTTATTTATACATGATATAGCAGACAACATAATCAATATAACTGGATGATATATTTCTAAAAACAATCCAAAATGTTCTTAATTCGGTTTATCATAGGCATATTAAAAGGAAAAGCAAGATTTCTATAGGATCTTCGAAGATGGACAGTAATCTGAAAATACTTCTTCGAAATTATCCTCTTTTCTCATAAATGCTCACATACAGAATCCTAATCATATATGAGTATTCTCAGATAACTGGCTCTCTTAAATGTTCAACAGTAGCACCATGGTGATGAATAAAATATAATATATAAAGCGATAAAAATTAACAGATAAGGCTTGAGGATAATGCACCAGCACAACTTCAGAGAAGACCTCTGATACAGAATCGTAGGAGTCCATATAATCTCCAGAGTAAACGAGTTCAAACTGCTGTGTGGAGAGACAGCATCTAACTGCGTTACTGCGAGGTTTAAAACAAAAATCAACTGTTCGTCTTGGATAAAACAAAGTGTTCCACTCCTTTGAATTACCTTAACAATACTATAATCTAGGAGAAAATAATAAATAACAATATAAAATATAGGATGTAGCTCTACAAAACGTGTGCGTCCTCAATATACACATAAAATTCACCATCAATATAAAACTTAGGTCAAACTATCAGAGACTGATACATTTGAAATATCTCTTGTGGGTAATCTCGTCATAACAATGTTATTAATATGTACAAAAACAGAAACTCAATCGACAAATTGATCTTGTCGAGCCTTAAGCGAATTGGGGGGTTATTATTGGAATGGTTATAGAAGAATGAGAAGAAATCGTTTTAGACGGGAGGTGGGCCCCCGTTGTACCTTAGGACGGGAGACAGGCTGTTCGCTATGGATGTGTACAGGGAACAGGAATCGTCGTCTTCGGAGAAGGGTACGAGGGAGGCTGCTCCTAGCAGAAGCAGCATAACCGCTTGTATTGGGATAGAGGCTCTCAGCACTCTACCCAAGAAGCGACAACCTTTTCGTAGCACGCTTGGGTTTATTTGCAGCTCGTCATCTGAACCATCGCTGAAAGGATAAAAGTTACGGTTAGTCTGATATGCATTGGAATGATGTGTTTCGATGTTTTTTATGAATATCGTTGAGGTTTGAGGGCTATTAGATCAAATGGATTGGTTAGAGAGGGCTTTTAATAACAAGGTGTGCCACTGCTAATTCCCACAATTCAAAAAACCACAGTGAGTTGGGTATCGGTCGAAGAGGACGAACAAGATTCATAAGAAACTTCTATATGAAAGTCTCCATATGAGCATCGAGTAATTAAAATTATATGCATCAAATAGCCTTTCTGGAAATCTTTCTTTTAATCTTTTTCACTTTTTTGTGAAGTCTTTTGAAAGGTGGGAGCTAGCCTTAGGGCACCTTGTATTTTGTTGGGGGTTGAGAGGTTTTATAGAAAGGTTTTTCAATTTCGCCCCTTACATATCCTAGCGAGGATTGATGTTCTATAACTGAACTGCATCCCCACCATATTGCTAAAGAATGTATTGATAAGAGAGCCAGATTTTTTCTTTGATTTGCCTGACTTCCAGGCTGTTATAATGAAAAGTGTAGTTGGTCAACGTGGTGTGATACACATATGAAAACCAAAAAAGTGCATAATGATTTCAACCTCATTTGAGGTCCTTTGTGAACAACTGCCACATTTGAGGGTTTCTAAAATGAAGGTATTGTAGTCTAGGTCCATTTTTGTGCCTCGATTCAAAAGTAATTGTTTTAATCCATGAGTGGTTGTAGCAGGATGATTACACTCGCCATATATCCTGCGAAACATTGACTTTTGCAAGAGTATTTTCTTCCTATTTCCATGACAAGAACTGGCCGTCATACTGTTGTGATTTGACACCTTTGGACTTCACTTCGAAGCAAACAAACTGGCAACCAACAAATCAAAGAATGTCGAATGCAATTTAATAGATGTCTTGACATTATACATAATCCTAAATGAACCTTCGTATCTTGCGCTCTTATTGATACAATCTTTAAAAAACCTAAATTTTTGAGGAAGGTTTGATCAAAACACCCCAACGTTATTATACAGGGTGTTCCTAAATTGGAGATACAAAGGAAAGTGGGGGATTCCTTGTATAATCTTAAGGAAAAAAGTCCTTTGAATTCGATACAGGGATTCGATATACAGGGTGTTTCTTGTGGTCCTATTAGTTTTGAGATGATCATACGATTATCGAATCATTGCTACAGATCTGGAGAATTAGCGACAAAACCAATAATTAATTAATTGATCCCAGCTTATTGGATTTTCATGACAATGAATACGGATTTTTCTGAGGATTTCGAGAGAATGTTTTGTAATTTTTTTTTCGAAATCGATAGAAGATATGACAAAACTACGAGAGACCAAAAAGTTCACTACCAGATCATAGTTTCTTTTCACATTTTTCAAACTACCAGTGGTCTACCCAAACAAAGTTCTGGAGGAAAAAAACAGTTACTGTTCCAGAAAAAATACCATTCTGTAGATATCACTCTATCATTGTTAAACTTCTGCTGAATATTTTGTCTTGCTATGAGAAAAAACTTGAAAAAATAAATCAAATTTCAACACCTTGTATTTTGAAAATATACCCTTTGCGGGCCCATGTTCATGGGATTTTTTTTTAAACTATCTGGGGAATCCCTCATTTTGGTTTGTACTTGCAATTCAGGAACACCTTGTAGATGAGGAAAACTGGATTTCGATGTAAAAATTGTAAGCTTTTTGTCATTTAAGCATAAATTCATTCGTCCTTCAATCCATCTCGAGTAAATTTGAACTATTTTTGTTCATACACTTTTAGAGCGCTCTTTCATCTTCGCCTTCAAAAGCTGCATGAAAGACAAGAGCTCAAAAGCTCCATGAAAGGAGCTTTTTGTGTATTTGTGAACATAATCTTTGCGATGGGTTGAGGGACGTACGAACTGGGTGACTTAAAAAATAAAGTAAAATAAATAAATAAAAATATTTACTTGTGAGCTGTGTCGTCGTGCGCGTTGGCTGGTGGCAGTCTCTCTCCGGAACCGTCCAAAAGCTGTCCAAAAACGCAAACCAAATGTGAAAATGTGCCTTATTACCAACTGACTTCAAGAAATATCAAAATGTACGTTCACATGCAGAACTAACGCTACTCGAAAATCAACAACAAAAGCATAAACATAAAAACCAACCATACCAATGCGTTTTCATTGACATGTTCTATATATAGGCTTCATATGATAAAACTACACAAAACTACAGGTACAATATGCAAATACAAGAGAGAGTATATAAATCTTATTTTATCATAACAAAATAGTTCTACGTGTACAATCGCTAAGTATTCCAGTACATGAATTTCTTTATAAGATGTGGCAACGGTTGGTCAAACTTACGTCATAAGAACCAGAGAGGGAGGGGGCGCCTATCACAGACGAGGTTAACGGAACCCCTAGTTCGCTCGGGTCTCTACCAATCACGGCCCCCAGTTTCAGAATGTAGACCCCTGTAAGTTTGATGAGCGACTGCAGCTTCAGTCTGAGGTCCGTCAGTTTCCGGTAGGTGGTTGAGGAACCCTCTGGCGAGTCTTCTTGACGCAGCAGCTGGTTGGCTGCCTCCTGCAGGCTCATCACTCTTGGTTCGCACCTTTCCAGTTCGGAGCGAAGCTCCCTGAAGGCCTGGTACTTGCTCTCGATGATGGAGGTCTCCACTGTTAGATCTACGGGTTCGGAAAGTTTGATTTTCCGTTCAGTCTTGTCCAACCACGTGCAGAGGTCGTTTATGATGGAATGGAATTGCTGGTTCTGTAACAGACAGGATAAGGCAAGGTTCAAATTTTGTCCAACTAGGGAAGGAGTACACCTCAAACATTCTTAAAACATCTACTCCATGACAAATATTTTTCTTTTGATACTGATTCTAAGATGGTGTAAGAGTGCCGAAAGAAACTCAATGATATAGGCAAGAATAACAAGGAAATGAAGAGGCACAAAAGGAGCACAAACTCCTTTCACTAGCCCAGAACCTTTCTCTTTACAATGAAAAAAACATCCATTGATTTCTCCCAAAATATACTCTTTTTTTAATATCAAAATGAAACCTTTCATTGGAAAACCTTATAACGGGTGTTTTTTTCGAGGTATATAACTTTAAGTTGGCATTACTATTCAAGATGGCGACCGATTTAACATCTGTCAAGTGATTTATTCTCAGTTTGGTTTGGCAATTCATCACGAATATACTCACGCCTGAACAACGCTTGCAAATAGTGCAACTAGCACTACGTCCATTTTATTTTGTTTAGCGATGAAGCGCACTTCTCGTTGAATGGCTACGTCAACAAACAAAACTGCCGCATTTGGATTGAAACTAATCCTCAAGTGTATGTCGAAACACCGTAACATCCAGAAAAACTGACTGTTTGGTGCGCTTCATGGACTAGTGGAATAATTGGTCCGTACTTCTTCAAAAACGATGATGGCCAGAACGTTACAGTCAATGGTGATCGGTATAGAGCCATGATTACTAACTTTTTCATTCCTGAATTGAAAAACCATGATATCCAGGAGCTGTGGTTCCAACAAGACGGCGCAACATGTCACACATCTCGTGCAACAATCGATTTATTGAAAGACACGTTTGGTGACCGCCTAATTTCACATTTTGGACCTGTGAATTGGCCTCCAAGATCTTGTGATTTAACACCGCTAGACTACTTACTGTGGGGCTATGTAAAGTCATTGGTCTATGCAGATAAGCCACAAACCCTTGACTATTTGGAAGACAACATTCGCCGTGTTATTGCCGATATACGGCCACAAATGTTGGAAAAAGTCATCGAAATTGGACGTCCAGATTGGACTACATCCGAGCCAGCTGTGGCGGTCATATGCCAGAAATCATATTTAAAATGTAATGCCACAAGATTATCTTGCGGATAAATAAAATTTATGTTAATCGAATAATTCATCGTTGTTTTGTTGAAATTTAAAGTTCCATAGCTCTAAAAAAAAAACACCCTTTACAATGGTACTATACAATTTGCTCAATCACACCAGATCCTCACCTCTATGAGGGCCGTCTGTAACAGCCGCTCCCAGTCAGCCGCCCTGCGGCACACCAACTCCCAAGTCTTGTTGTCCTCTCCTAACCTAGTTCTCAGCGCCTCGGCCCTCTCCGTGTCCTCAGAATGGTCAGCCAGGTGCGTACCGACGATGTTCAGCGACCTGATGATGCTCTTGTGACTGTCCAAGTCCAGTACGAACTCCCGGTGGTCCTGTATCACGTCCTCGAGCTGCTCGATGTTGGACGGGGGCTTCCGTTGCTCCCTCTGAGTGCCGTCAGCCACCTCCAGCCATTTTTCCAATCGCCAAAGGTCGTTGTCTAGCTGCGCCCAGTTGCGTTTGGTGCACAGGGGACAAATCAGTCTTCCAGCCTCGCTGTAAGGTGCAAAGGTTAGTTTAAGAGGGTATTCGAGAGGGGATAGAGCGAGAAAGAGGCCGGGGATGTGTAGAGACCCTGGTGCAGTTGACTCTGGTTAAATTTCGTTACTTCCTTTTTCCACCAACATCACTTGGTTACGTTTGAGTTTTTTACAATGCCGTTTTTTAATATCTACTATCTACTAGATATATAATGACGCAACAGCCTGCTCAAGTACCTGTCGTTCGAGAACTGTAAGTTTGACCTGATGATGAAAATCTGAAGATCTCAACCTAATGAGAATCTGTGAATCGACAGTTTTGAACGATAGGCAGCAAGTAGGTGGCAAAGCGCTTTACTGAAGTAATATTCTATAAAATATTCAGATAAGCATCAAGTGGAGTCAGGATGTTTTGAACGCTTGTCGATATGCTCAACATCCATCTACAGGACAGCAGCTGAACACTGGCAGTTATCTAATCAGACCATCTACAGCTCGTATTTCTTAAGGCTAGTTTAAGGAATAGTCTGTGACTGGATTACAACAAGCATGCAACAACTCTTGACTTTAGAAATTACTTTGAAACCTTTATACGAAAATAACCAGAATCAAACGCCTAGTATCTATAATTTTCTTTGACACCAAAGTCGGTCTCTACCCATCTCCAAGAAGAACTAATAGAAATCAAATCAGAACTTACTGGTCACATAAGAGGTTATAAACATCAGAAACCGCAGACCTGTGTTAGGGAAAAACAAACACCACGTTAATCGCCTTCAAACTGAGTAAATAAATAGCATCATGCATAGTTAATAAAGCTTGTGTAGGAGCCTCACCTGAGTTCCCTTATCTTCTGCTGCATCTGCTTCGATCTCGTCAGCAGTTCTTCGTATTTCCTGTTAAGCGTCGTAACGACCGTCGTCATAACCATCTCGTCAGTCGACTCGCACTCGCACTCTTCGATCAGAACCTTGTGGAGATGGTTGACCACTTCTACGTTGGATTGACAGCAGGCGATGAGCTTGACTATCTCCTTGCCTCTGATGCTCAGATCTTGAGAGCCTTGAGGCGGTATGTCTTTGTCTAGCAGAGCCTCCAGTTTCTCTTGGTTGGTCCTGCACTCGGTTACAGCGCTCGAAAGCTCCACCAAGTAGGCGTCTTTGGCACTGATCGAGGTCATCCTCTGCAGCTGTGGCGGGAGGGTGTTGACCTGCACCGCTGTATCTTGCTCGAACTTCAAGGTGTCGACCTGTATGCTTTCATCAACCTCTTGTGGCAGCGAACGCTCTACAAGAATCTGAATTTCCGATTGGAGTATAATGATCCTTTCTTGTATCTCTTTCCAGAGCTGTTGGTATTCGTCGATCATTTTCTGCGTCTTCTCTATCTCCTCCTTGTTACCTTTCTTCATTATCTTCAAGCCTAGTTCGTCGGCTGTTTGAAGAGTCGAATTTTGGGAGTTCAGATCCGCCTCTAGGACGTTCAGAACTTTCAGTCTCATTTGAGGGGTTTGTTTGGCGTCAGTCAAGTGTTGTAGCGTTGTCAGTCTGGAATCTATTCCTGCCAAAGCCACGATGGAGTCCCCTTGGGCCATCTCGAAGTTCTTGAACAACGCCATCTCCGTCTGCAGAGATTGCAGCATGACGCTGGCTTTGGGCAACAGGTTGCCCCATTTAGTTATCACAACCCTAGATCTTGAGGTGAGCTCTTGAACGTTGTCGGGTTGGAGACCACCCAGAGTGACTGCCTTGGAATACGTTGACTCCAGAATGGTGAACGTCGCTGACTCAATCTCTATTTCTTTGATTAACTTTTCTAGTTGGTAGATCAGATCCTGAAGGTCCTGCCTTCCCAGCTGATCTGTTGGTCTCTCCAACAGTTTCAGTTTGTTTTCCATGTCTGTTATCCAGCTTTCTTTGGACATGCTGAGCTCGTTGACCTCGTGAAGTAGCTGCCAAGCGAACGTTATATTTCTCTTCCTCTCCGCAGACTGTTCGCATACTTTCTTCCACCTCTTCTCCAGACTGTCGATGGCTGCAGCCAAGTTTCGGTGTCGGTAATTGGCCTTCAGAACGTCTTCGTCGCTAAGGAGAAGCTCGCTGAGATTTGCAACCTCTGCCAGTTTCCCACTTTCAGTCTCAATTGATTTCTTTAATTCTTCGTGTTCCTGCACCTTGCGCTCTAGAGTTTCCTTGCTGCTATCTTCGAATACTAACGGTTTTCCCAGTCGTATTTCCATTTGTGTCAACCAAGCACGTCTTTCGAGGATCATCCTTTCCAGCTGGGTCATTATATCGTGTCTATTCTTCAAACGGTCAACCTGAGACCTTCCAAAGGTCTCTAACCTCTCCCATTTAACCTTAACCTCGTTGGTCTTGGAATGAAGGATTTGCTTAGCTGTAACATCGCTGTATTGTTCGCCACAAGAAGATACCAAACCGTTTCCGGTCGTCAACAACCAATCGTATTCTCTCTGCTTCAGCGCCATATCGGCTTGGAATTCCGTCTCCACCTTCATCGATAGTTCTTCAAGATCTTCTACTGGATTGTCAGCTTCGCTGAACTTCAAGATTTTCTTCTCCAAGTCATCAGCCCAGTCGATGAATTTCTTGTGTCTCGCTTCGAACTGAGACCTTTGTCCCAATTTGTCTTCTATCTGTTGGCACAACGTTAGGAGTTCGTGGTCCAGCTCGTTCCTCTGGTTCTTGAGCACCCAGATCTTCTGGTTTATTCCCTTTATGTCCGAAGGACTAAGGCATTCCTTGAGCTGTTTCTGACTAGAATCGAGTTCTTCGAGGTCGGGGTTAGTGTTCGCTAACTTCAACCTCGCCGTTTGTAATATTTGTAACCTGTTGCTGAGACTTGGTGCAGCTGACGACTGCGAAAGGAAGTCGGAGATTATATCCTGAGTGCTGTTGAAGACGTTGTCCAGCTTGCTAACGCGTTCTTCGTGGGTTTGAACCAGCCTCAATATCCTCTCTAGGAATTGCTTCCAGGTCATTAGACTGGCCTGGAGGTTGCTTATTCGTTGTTTTATGGCAGCATGCTCCATACGGATGGATGTGGATAAAGCGTCATCGCAGAATTGTAAAATCTTGTTCTGTTGCTCTATCAGGTTGGCCAGTTGGTCTTCACCATAAGGTATTTTGCTTAAAAGGGCGTCTATCTGTGATATAATCCTTGTTATGCCCCTTATGTGTAGATATCTCAACTGCATTCTTTCCTTTTCTCGTTCTATATCTTTGAGCCAACCGTGCAATCTGTTTTGGTCTGACCTGTACCTTTCCCAGGAGTTTATTCTGTTTTGGACTTCGGTGTACCTCTCCATGATACTGTCTAGAGTTTCATTGTGCAGCGACGTTAGGTTCTTGAATTGTTCCAACACGGTGTTTTCGACTAGACCGCTTTGATCCAACGGCTGCAGTATGTTCTGTTGCGTCGTTAGGAGGTTCTTGTGCACCTGGCACAGATGCTGATGGTCTGATAGACTGTAATAGTCGCTAGGTATCGATCCTTGCAGGAACTGCTGAACGTTCACCAAGTATTCCTGCCAAAGCCTCAAGGCTGCTGCCGCGTCTTCGTTTTTCACCAACCTGGTGCTCAGCCTGTGGTATTGTTGGAATGTTTCTTTGAAAACCTCTTGCCATAGCTCCAAGACCTCTAAGACTGTGGTTTCCGTACGTACGGTTTGGCTCAGCTCGAGCGTCTTGTTTCTAACCAACTGGATCTGGCTTTCAGCCTTGCCAAGAGCTAGAAGGTTGTCTCTTACAGCCGTCAGCTTCTGTTCGTCGTTTTCGGCACTGGCTGTTATTCCGTTGGTACTCTGTAATTCGGAATCGAATGTAGGAATTAGCGATAATTTGAAGAAGGATCGACTTACGGCTTTGATGGAATGTATGAGGTCCTTGGTCTCGTCGATCTTGCCCTTGTTCTCGGCCTGCAGATTGAACTGTTCTTCGGCCACGTCAGTGATGATGGTCAACGACTGTCTGACGTTCTCAAGGCGTTTTCCAAGGTCGTCGATCTCGCTGCTGAGCAGCGATTTTTCGTCGAGACCGACAGCGTTCGCGATTTCTGATACCATGTCCTTCAGCACTGCGAACTTTTCTACATGCTTTCTCAGCGTTTCTTCGCATACCTGAGAAAATATTTGAATTGCATGATTATTTGGATAATGTTCAATTTATGAAGTTTATAGTGGGTATAGAGTAGATGGTAGGTATAGAGTAGATGGTAGGTATAGAGCTTTTATAGAACTCAAGAAATGAAATTCTTTTTGATGGTGTTTTTGGTGATGAACTTGTGTTCTGATTCAGTATAAATTTTTTATTTCCAGTTCAGCTGCAATTTTCTTCTCTTGATTTGATGTTGGTCAATCTTTTTAGAATCGTGCATTGTTTTTCTAGTGTTCTAAATGTTTCTGATTCTACGAATGATGATTTCCCTGGACTGGTTCGATCCCTATGAATTGTGGTGGGATTGTGCCAGATCGAAGAGCGCGTTATTGAAATTGAAGTTCGAACAAATGCAATCTTAAATGAAAGTGATTAAGTTCGCGTGCCTGAATTATAACTAATCGCAGTGTTGATTTTCGATTGTAGGGGGGTTGATTCTTAATTGAAACATGGGCCAAGGTTAATGGGCCACAGAAAGCATTCGCAGAATTCAGGTTTATACGATTGTCAATACCGCCCTGCAGGATTTGATCGACACTAGTCCGCTTCAACAAAACAATACGAATTCTACACAGTGATTTAGGTCATTGAATCTTTTTCTAGTATCATAATAAAATGATGAAAGCCAAAGATACGTTGGAATTAGGATCAAATGGAAAACGAGTTTGAGATATTAGGTGTACAACTTTGCTTCCGCCGTTTTGCAATAGATGGCTGTAGCGGTAAGTGGTAGTCGAAATGAATAGATCGTAGATGTCATACAATAAGCTTAGGTATTTTCAAACAGAACGCCATCGAAATATTAGTCGATTTGTGTCTGCATCATTAAGTTATTCTCGATCAAACATGTCAGCTTACGAGTCAAATTCTCGTCATCTTCGGAAGGTTTTAATTTTCTGCTTTAAAATAGGGATGCGCCGAAGCGGCTTTTTTGTGATTCGGCCGGATACCGAATCTCTCACTAAGCAGCCGAAGCTTCGGCCGAAGCGGCCACCGAATCGATTTTATTGATACTCATTAGAAATACAGTCAATAATAAGACCATTGGTACTGAATATATATTCTCTAGCAAACAAACAACTAACAACTTTTACCAACACCACCCCTAGATATTTCAGAATTACAGTTAATGCATCGCGCATATTTATTGTCATCACATAGCGAATAATATTTCCAAATATCACTATTCTTTTTAGACATTTTACTTGTAAGTTTGTACAACTACCGCTCCCTTCGAACTTCAAACGCGAAATGAAAGCACAATCAAAGGGCGTCTGGTCTGATACATTCGATATGAGCGAGTCTCAACACGTAATTGTATCTCGTCGCTTCGGCCGAATCGAACAACTGCTTCGGCCGAAGCCGAATAATTGAAAAGTAGGCCGAAGCGGCCGGATACCGAAGCCGAATCGATGCTTCGGTGCATCCCTACTTTAAAATGAAGTAATCTACGGCTGAGACCCCTCGAATGCTCTCAAATACCAACGGTGAGGCCGCTATTAGTGAAAGAACGTGCCGAGAGTGGTTGTAATGCTTCAAGATCGATGATTTTGATGTCGAGAACCAGCATGGCGGTAGAAGAGAGAAGGTTTTCGAAGATGCAGAATTGGGGGCATTGCTTGATCAAGACTCGTGTCGAAGGCAACAAGAATTGGCAGGATCATTGAGAGTGACGTAACAAGCCATTTCGAAACACCTGAAAGTCAATGGAATGATTCAGAAACAAGAAAATTGGGTGCTGTACGAGTTGAAGCCGAGAGATGTTGAACGGCGTTTGTTTGCTTGTGAACAGCTGCTTGCAAGGCAAAGACAGAAGATATTTCTGCATCGCATTGTGACTGGAGACGAAAAATGGGTTCATTACGATAATCCCAAGCGCAGAAAATCATGGAGATATCGCAGCCATGCTTCCACGTCGAAGGCCAAACCGAATAATCACGGTTTCAAGGTCATGCTCAGTATTTGGTGGGACCAGCTCGGCGTAGTGTATTATGAGTTGTTAAAACCGACTGAAACAATCACAGGCGATCGTTATCGAACGCAATTAATGCGTTTGAGCTAAAAATTGAAAGACAAACGGTCGCAATACAACGAGAGACATGATAAAGAGATTTTACAGTATGACAATGCTCGATCCCATGTTGCGAAAGTGGTAAAGACATACTTGGAAACGTTGAAATGGGAAGTCCTACACAGACGTTGCTCCCTCGGGCTATCAATTGTTTTGATCAATGGCATACGACTTGACCAGCACTTCCGGTCTTATGGAGAAGTAAAAAATTGGATCGATTCGTGGATCGCTTCAAAAGATGACCAGTTTTTTCAACGCGGGATTCGTACGCTGCCCGAAAGATGGGAGAAAGTAGTGGCCAGTCATGGACAATACTTTGAATCATAAATGTATAACCAGTTTTTTACAATAAAGCCTCAAATTTCGGAAAAAAATTGCGTAAGCGAAGTTGTACGCCTATGTAATGTTTGCATTTTTTTTCTGATTTCGCACAATTCATTGTTTGCTGTACCTGTTAATATTACGTTTATCATATAAAAAACGCAGGTACGTTAACTACCTATTTTTTTTTTGCAGTGAACGAGATGCACCTCGAGCACAACCCCCTCCTCTCCTTGTCCCTGATGGGTCACGTGAAGAAATGCAACCGAGGCGCGGTTTTGTGTTCTCAAATGTCCGCATGACGGTTTTAATGATTGTTATTTGATAAGAACACGCGAACCTTAATTTTCCTCGATGCAGAACTTCCGACCGTAAAAAAAGATTTTCCGACAAGTTAGGAGAGCTCCAAGCGGCCCGTTTCTAAAACGTACGATATTGCGAGGATATCGTTTAACTTTTCGCAGTTTAATCTTCGCATTTTCCGGCATTCGTAGAGTTTTAGCTATACAGGGTGTTTCCATTATTGACGCGATGATCTGTTGCGGTTGATCGCTGAAGTTTTTGAATTTTTTTCGACACATTATACCATTTTTCCAATTGATATTATCTCAAAGATCACGAATATGCCTGTAGTTTCGCGATAAGTCAGTTATTTCAGAAATTATAGGATTTAAACGGAAATTTCGGAAAAAAATTCTATAATTTTCTCAAGGCTGCCATTTCTCCTGGAGGTAGGATACGGACTTGAAACCTTATAATGTTTCAGATCATAGCTAGATATTCAAAAAATGTTTTTATTTCAGCGGTCTGTGACAAATATTTTAGGAGATATAACAATTTTTGTGTACAGATTAAATTTTTACAGATTTGTCCAAAATTTCGAGTTCAGTTTTTTTTTGAACTGTCAATTCTACTAAAAATCAGTGAGCGGTGTGAGGATTGACGATTACTAATTAGTCAAATTTTGTACTAGCCCAGAAATTTTTATATCCAAAAATTTTACTCGAATTCGCAATACCTGGACCTTAAAAAATTTCAAAAATCTAAAAGTATTTTCATGAGAAGTTTACACCATTTTTATAAATTATGTGATCTCGTAGATCACGAAAATGCATGTAGTTTTGCGAAAAGTCTATTATTTCAGAAATTATAGATTTCAAACGGAAGTTTTGGAATAAATCTTATAATTTTCTTGAGACTTCCATTTCTCTTGGAGGCAAAATACGGACTTGAAACCTTATCCTTTTTTAGATCATAGCTAGATATTCAGAAAACATTTTCATTTGAGGGGTCTGTGACTAATATTTTAGAATATATGTACATACTGTGTTTTTCCACCAAAGAAATTGTTACTCTTATTTTATATCACTTCGAAAATTGAAAGATTTTTCAATCTTATCTCAAGTATTTCAATGATGAATTTCAAAATTTTTTCGTTGTTTGTTACGGAATTACCAATTTTCCTAAAATATTTCTTTACGCCAATTGTCATTTATCGCTCTCTCATTTGGCGATAGTTCTATCCATGATTTACTGAATTTTTCAAATGAAATACACGAGAACATATGAATGTTTTCATCAGAATGAGAAATGCCAAAAATTTTGAAAGTCATCATTGAAATATTTGAGATAGATAGAGAGATAATTTTAGAAGTGATATAAAACAAAAACTATATTTTTTCATAAAAAAAAACAGTGACTTCATTCTAAACTGCCAAGCGAAGGTTTCTTTTTAAAATTGAAAGAATCGTGCATTGGAATTTCGGATTAGAGCCAAAATGAATCTGCACTCAAGAATCTAGTGAGACATTTAGTGTACACCCTCAACCATAATAGGGCGTTGCGTCAACGATGGAACACTCTGTATAATTGGTTATTTTCGTTTCATTTTCATACACGATCAACAGCGTCCGAACTTCAAATAACAACCAATGATTCGAAAAAAATTCCAACGCGAGCTTCGTCAAAAATGCTCAATTACAATAAACGAAAACAATTGCAGAAGTAAAAATTCCGTTAAATCCACAAACCCACCTCGATGTCATCCTTGGTACACCTACTCTTCCCACCCCTCTTCCTACGCCTAATCTTCATCGGCGCCACATACGAAGAACCGCACTTTTCAAAACACCAACCACAAAAAAAAAATTAGCACACACGCACCCACAAATCTCCGTAAAAATCTTTCGCGCGCGCCAATTAACTTCATCAATCGCCGAAAATAACTTCGTTCAAAGTTCCACGGTCAAACTCAAACGTTAAAGTAAACTTAAAACTCGCGTCCCGCTGATTTGACACTAAAAATAATGTTCACACGCATGCAGAATCTGGTCCCGACCCAGATAGATAGACGATTTGGTCGGAAAGCGCGTAATAACATTTTGAGTCTTGGCCCCCCTCGAAAAAACTCTGCGAATCCGAGAAAAACCGAACGAGAGGGAGATTTTCGGTGAAAACAGACTGTTTTGGGATGCTTTCTCGGCCTGTTAGATAAACTGGCAGTTAACGAGGTAACGGAGGTCGAACTAACAGATAAGATAAAGAATAGTACCTTTAGATAAGGGGGTAATGACGAATTAAAGGAGTTTGTCAACGGTCAAAATATTGGTTTAGCGTTTAGCCGATTATTGTTTAGAAAGTTTCGATGCAGCGATAAAATCAGGCGTTATTAGGCCAATTGAAAAGTCTCCGGTCTGATGCACAGATGGCGGTGCTAGTATTAAATCCATATGATCTTCAGTTGGTACCAACCTTCAAACGATACGTGTCAAAATTTGACAGCAGTCTGACCATTAGTTTGTGAGATATTGCGTTGTAAGTGTAGCTACTTTTGTTATTTGAAAAAAGATGGAAAAAATGAAATTCGTGTGCTGATAAAATATTGTTTTTTGAAGGGAAAAAATACAGTTGAAGCGAAATCTTGGCTTGATGAAGAGTTTCCGGGATCTGCACCAGGAAAATCAACCATCAATGATTGGTATGCTAAGTTTGAACGTGGTGAAATGAGCACCGAAGATGGCGAACGCAGTGGACGCCCAAAAGAGGCTGTTACCAATGAAAAAATCAAAAAAATTCACAAAATAATTTCGAATGACAGTAAACTGAAGTTGATCGAGATAGCAGACATTGTGAAGATATTATCTGAACGTGAACATCATATCATGAAAAAGCTGTGTGCAAAATGGGTACCGGGTTGAGCTCACAATCGATCAAAAGCAATAACGTGTTAATGATTCTGAGCAGTGTTTGAAGCTGTTTAAGTGCAATAAACCAGAATTTTTGCGTCGATATGTGACAATGGATGAAACATGGCTCCATCATTTCACTCCGGAGTCCAATCGACAGTAAGTTGAGTGGACTGCACACGACGAACCGAATCCAAAGTGAGGAGAAACACAACAGTCAGCTGGCAAGGTTATGGCATCAGTATTCTGGGATGCGCAAGGTATAATATTCATTAATTACCTCCAAAAGGGCCAGACCATCAACTGCGATTATTATATAGCGTTTTGGATCGTTTAAAGGATGAAATCTTTAAAAAACGGCCTCATTTAAAAAAAAAGTACTGTTTCATCAAGAAAATGCACCGTGTCACAAATCAATGAAAACAATGGCAAAATTGCATGAATTGGGCTTCGAATTGCTTCTGCATCCAACGTTTTCGCCAGATCTGGCCCCCAGCAACTTTTTCTTGTTCTCAGACCTCAAAAGAATACTCGCTGGAAAGAAATTTAGCGCCAATGAAGAAGTAATCACAGAAACTGAGGCCTATTTTGATGCGAAAGACAAATTGTACTACAGAAATGGTATCGAAACTATGTTGAATAATGAATCGAATTTTGCCAAAAAAATGTGTTTTACTATGGTAGAGCGGGGACTTTTCAACTGGCCTGTTATGCTCTACGCATTTCATGGTCAGCTAGCTCAAGTTGTTATGTCAACTGGACCTTATAAAGATGGAGGTGCAAATCCAAATGCAAAATGCGCCATAGTGTGCCGTAAGAGAGACCCAAATGATGTGCGCGTCGAGGAATAGATAAATTTGGATCTTCTTCAACACTTTCACTTACAGCAGCAGTATTTTCAGTCGATAGTATATTTCGATGATGTATGGGCCTGAAGACATCAGTAACAGATCTAGTCTCTTCGAATTTTTTCACCGTCTTACCAATTGTACACTCAGATGGACGATTATGTCGACCATAATCTGACCGTTTTGCACGATATGTACTTACTACACAATCCTTATTTTTATAGTTAGTTTTCACAATTTTAACACGTTCAGCAGTAGGTAAACAATCCATATTATTGAATGGCTAACCTTAAATTGAATATATGACAATTCGGATGACAGTTCTGTTTGACATATGTCATTGAAACAGTGCTGTGAAATCCGGACCACGACATGGATAACCAATAGAGTTACAACTCTGAGTATTTACAGAAAAAAATTACTGCTCAACCTCCATAAACTCTAGTTACACATAATATCAAGCATTCTCTTACCTTTACAGCTTCAACCGCTTCCTCCGGTGGTAGGTCCGCCACTGTGTCCATGCAATTCTCAACCCATTCATGCACCAGGTCGCTGGACTCCTTGTACTGCTTCCAGAGATCGGCAGCGTGGTTGTATTTGGTGCAGAGCTCCTTGAGGTTGCTGCAGGTGGTGGAATAGGCGGTGACAGCTTCGTCAACGGCTGCCTCGACCTTGGCGCAGACCTCGGGGGTGCAGGAGGTGGACAGGGGTTTGGCCGCCTCCTTCAGGTCATCCACCAGGTCTTCACGGTTCACCAAGTTGCTCGAAACGCTCTGCAAGACGAAAAAAAGGTATTTTTAGAAGAGTTTTTGAGGTTTTTCAGACGATTTTTGGGTTTGGATGGTCTAAAATTCTTTTGGCAGGATTGTCGATGGATAGAATATAAATCGGCGAGCCCCGGACATTGTACAGGAAGGCCCCTTTTATACTACTCGTTCGAAATGTACTTAGACAATTGGTTCTAAATTGAAAGATCCATTATCAATGAATTTTTGTTTTTGTTATGAATTTTTTTCAGTGAAAATTGTGAAAATATCAGTTTGAGAAAAATAAATGAAACAGATTGATTTGAATTCGACAAATATCATCATATCAGAAAATCCTCATATGCGATGACATAATTATCGAACACAAGAAAGCACTGGAGCACGAATTAATGTATAGCGGATGTCAATAGGAACTGTTAGGTATAATTGCTGGAGAGCTACTGCATTTGGAAAGCAGGTTGAGCAAGCTTATTCGTCCAAAATACGATTATTGAGTTCCACATTCGCGTCAATTGGTTTGGAACGTATTCATTAACATTATTAGTGATATTAATTATAATTGAGTATTTGACAGATTTTTTGAATACCCTCAAATCCTTCAGTGATATTATTAGCAATCGAATGAATATTTCCCAAAAAATACTAATCGAAAATGCAAAATGCGCAACGCCTGAAGTCACGTTGCGCATTTTGGTGACCCCTTCGAATTTTATAATTATAATAGAGTATTCGACAGATTTTTCAAATACTCTCAAATTCTTTAGTCATGTTATTAGAGACATAAAAGAGGATATTTTCAATTGAAACGAATATTTCCCAAAAAATACTAATCGTAAAAGTGAAATTCAAAGGGGTCACCAAAATGCGCGTCTGAAGTCACGTTGCGCATTTTCGTGACCCCTTTGAATTTCAAATTTATAACAGAGTATTTAAATGCTCTCAAATTCTTCAGTGATGTTATTAATGACATAAAAGTGAATATTTTTAATTCTAATGAATATCTACCAAAAAAAAGACCAAACCAATCGATGAAGTAATATTTAAAGGGGTCACCAAAATGCGCAACTTGACTTTAGTGACGTAACTTGGAAGTATAAACAATCAAGTGTTATATACGAAAGCATTTATGTATTTCCAATATTGATTCAATAGTTTACTTTTCTGAAGATAATATCGATGAAAGTAATAAACTTTTAACGATTTTAATAAGAAAACATCTATTCAGATTCTCGAATAACGAGTTATTGTAGAAAATGTCGAAATTCGTAGCAAACATTAAGCTCAAAGGAAATGAAATAAAAATGAAAGAAATGAAAATAAAATGAAAGTCATGTTTACTTCAAACTGATGTGATCGTAAGTTCATCCTATCTTGTTCTTATCAAATCACCCACTTGTTTTGTTTCTAAAAGTCCATTCTATGAAAATCTCAAAAAAAAAAATATTTTTATATTTTGCGTATGGCACTTCACGTTTCCATCCTGCAAGTCTGCACGTCCATGATACCGAATCGGGTTGGAAAATTGATTCCTCGAAGAGTTGGCGACGAATATGGAGATGTACTGCTCAATTCTCGGCATCGACTTCCGATGCAGAATTCCTGTTTACGATCCGATAGAAACTATGTAGATTGAAATACCACGATTAATTACTCATAGCAGGTCATAAGCATGCCCATTACGTCCGGAAAGTGTCTAGGCTATTTTCAGTTTTGAAACGTTCCGCAATTTATATGACTAAAGCGCGGGATTTCGGCGAACACCTACCCGAAGCGGCTAAACCTGTAGTGTATGTTCACCTTTAGAAAAATCAGTTTTCGACGGAGAGGAAATCTTTGAATGTCCAAATTTGGAATTTGATATATGTTTCGAAAATATGTCATGGAAAATTTTCATTTTAATTTTTCAACATTCATAAAAATAATTAGGTACAGTTGATGTGGGTCTCGGAACAATAGTTCCATCAAATTTCATGCAATTACTTTAATTTTCCCTGAAGAAATACATTAGTTACACTTTAGATTGGTTCTCATTGCAATAATCTTACATAAACAAAACAGTTGAAAAAAACTTTATTGTATGAAACCAACGATTCAAAAGAGACTGAGAAATTTCAACAGCAAATATGCTTGCGTTGTGCAAAATATATCTACAAACAGGCGTAACCTATTTAATATGATAACTTCATTCTCAACAATCTCAACCATCCTTATCAGATATAAATATATATTTAAAACATATTTATCAACAGGAAAAACGTTGGTACTTCCTTGAACTTGAGGTTAAAAAAAGTGCTAGACATAAATTATTACATATAATTGCATTGAAGTTCATCTTATTTCGTTTCTTATATTTGCGTTTGGAAGAGAGACAAAAAAACTCGAGACGATCGGAAAAAAACAAGAACTCGAAAGTTTGTTAACTGTTCATTGTGTATTGTTTTTATACGTTTGAATGGAGGTTATCAATTTTAATTATTTCCATATTCGTATGATTAAATAGATCCTCATTGAATTCTATTCCTTGTTGATTTTATTCAGGTACTTCAGTTTGTTAATTGAAAGTTTATGAATCGCTCGAAAAACATTTTGAATCTCGGAGATTCGTTTCGTTTTTCAAACTCCAACTGGGGAAAAATTATTCACTAACCTATTAGATTCCTTAATAAAGGTAGTTCGTGTTTTACGAAACATTCATCAACTAATTGTTTTCAGTTTGGCTTCTATGAATTTCAATTCGAGACAAAAACGACTTGATCATGGAAAGAAATCATCACAATGGAAGTTTTGTGAAACTCGCAATCTGAGCAAAACGTAAATATTTCTCTGTATTTGTTTACAATTTGAAAGCGATCGTTTTTGGGATTCAGCTAAATTATCCGATCGAGAGGTATGGTTAACATCTGTTCGCTCGATAATAAACAATACGTATCTCTTTTGCTTTTTCAGATCTTTCGTTTTACTGGTTATTATTGTTTACATTGTCACTATTGTTGAGAATATACAGAATGTTCCACTGGATGTACAAGGGAAAATCAGAGATTCCTTGTATAATTTTGTGAAAAGAAAAGAAGTCCAATGAACATGGGTCCGAAAACGAGATACAGGGTGTTTCTTGTAGTTCTACTTTTTTGTGACTTACTAACTGGATTTTTATAATAATTTGGATTATTCTGAGGATTACTAGAGTTTGATTGTTTGATATTTTTTATTGAAATCGGTAGCAGATAGACAAAACTACAAAAAACCAGAAAGTACATTACGTTAAAGTACTGGACCAAAGTTTCTTTTTACAATTTCCTAAACAAGCAGTAGTCTATCAGAAAAAGTTCTGGAGGAAAGAAGCAGACACTGTTCCAGAAAAAATATCACCCTGTAGATTTGCATTCAAAATTGGCACATTACATGATGAACACTTCGAATTGGAATATCTATACCAAATTTAAGTCGAATATCTTGTAAAGGAAGGTACTATGAGAGGAAAAAAAAACAAACTTTAACACCCTGTATCTCGAAAACAAAGCATTTGCAGGCCCATGTTTATAGGACTTTTTTTCATAGAATGATTTGAGGAATCTGTAATTTTCATTTATAACAACAATTTAGGAATACCCTATATTGAAAAATTGGAAAATCGAACCTTTCAAGCATGCACACATTATTTTTATATGCTTTTTCGTTTACTCGAATATTGTTCCAAAAAAGAGATGAATGAAAGTAGCGCACATAATGTTTTCATCTGAAGCAATTTGACTCGTTATTTGAGCTATAACAACGGTTGATGGTTCATGCTTGAAAGCATTATATTAATATGGATTTAAACAAGTGCGCCTAATATTCACTTCACCACTTTCCTAATTTTTAAAAACTACTAAAAAGTTCTCAAATCTTAAACAACGGAAGGATAGAACCTACCCTCAGAATTATAAACATAGATAGAGGGGGCATATGTCATTTTCAGTAAGTAAATTTTGTCCCCAACATGAACTATCAAATTTGACATGAAGCGCGCGGAAATGAAAACATATCAGTGATAACGATATTTCACTCAATTCGCGAGTTTCTCCACACAGAACGCACTTCATATGTCCCATAGTGAATCTACGATTCATATTATCATAACTCAAAATATATAGGAATAAATACCTAAATATATCAGAAATTCAGAAAACAAACTTCAAGCGCGCCAAACGACGTGAAACAACCGATGACACTAGGAGAGCAAAAGTTGTCAAACCTTGGATTTCAGCAGGTAGATACGGAAAATAATAAATATTCTGCTTATTATAAATCGACAATTAGGAAAAATATCGGATTCCAAACATTCAAATTTGCATATTCAATCGGGAATCACTGAAATAAATATATTTCATTCGATATAATATAGATTCATAACGATATAGTAAAATTGTGTATTTGAAAATATATCACAATCCGACAACGTAATCTAACCATGTTGGGGACATGTAAAAATTGTGTATACTCCCTCTATCTATGTTTATTACTCTATGGAATTGAACCTACCAAACTTACCGTCGAAAAAAAATATAAGAACCGAACTTTAATTATTCCTCAAACACACATATTTTTCAATTCAATCCGGCACATCACCCATCGGATACGAATACTAATCGTCAAGATAACGTCAAATAATTGTCACTTAGACCGTCTGAAACGAAATTCCGCAACAGTATCGCACTCAGAGAGGCACAAAACGAAGAGATGCAGAGCGATACCCGCTTCGTTAACCGTTAAATCAAAACACGAAAGGCCGATTTGAGGAAACTCTGTTTTCCGTCGTCCGTTGTTTTATCGGCGTACGAAACCGCGCAAACATCAGCTTCCTCGCTCGACGTGCAGCTATCGAAAACGTCGGAAGTCGACTGATCGCTCGAGATTCGTTTCAATCGTTTCGAAGAGACAAAGAACAACGGTACGAATTTGCGGTGCGGGAAGACGCATGTTCTCGCCCTCTGTAACAGTTTTTCCGCGGTTTTGGCGTTCGGTTGGGACGATTCGGCTGTGGGAATGCCGCAATTTTTAAACAATAGCAAATTATTTTTCTCAATAAGATTGACTCACAGATTCATTCGTTTCCAACGATCAAATGAACAAAAAAAAAAAAGGGAAATAAAAATTCTGTATCTGTATCTGTCATTGTAAAAAGCGTTATAACTGTATCCTATTGTTCTTTAATATATGCTCAGATTATGTATTCTATCTAATGGACAACTGTTTTTAAATAGTTTCAGAAGATTATGTTTGTTTACTTTTTAGTAATTACTGTTCATTTATTTACTAGATATGGCTACTGTAAAATTTCAGGAGTAATGCAATTGATCATGTACAGGCTCACGCCTTCGTGATAAATGTTTATGCCTGTAGCTATGCACAGAAAAATAAACTTTATTATTATTATTTATTATTATTAAATGGAAAAAAATATTTGTCCGTGCAACGCTCAGTGTTTCATCTTTACAAAAATCATTAGTAATAACCTTTTGATCCCCCAAATTCATGATTACGATCAGTGAATTTTAAAGGAAAAAAAACAGGATTTAAATTTTGAAGAATTCACATTCCCAGAAATTAACTACTCGGAATTATGAAATTTCAAACCTGTAATACCCTTTAGGGATTCATCAAACCAAGTAGCTTGACATTTTAACCAACTACTCGATTTGAAAATCGAGCTAGTGAAAAATTACATACTTGAGCTTGACTTGATTTTAGATATTTATTGCTTAACTTGATATCAAGCTACTTGATATTACTTGAGCTTGACATGCACGCGTCGCACGGCATATATTTCTGAAATCTCGTGCATGCTTAGACTAAATAAGGGGATTCCTCGAGCGCCTAAGACTGAAGCATTCGCCAGTGTGACTTTATTAGTAGTTTTCTCACATTTCTATGAAATCTATATGTAGAATTTGGTAGTTTCAGAAATATCTTTCCAAACTTGGCCAAAATGGCCAAGGATTTTCAATCAACGCCAGCATCTTCAACTCCTGTTGAAATACAATTTTCCAGAGCTGCTTTTACAGTTACAAAAATCCGCAATAAGTTAGGCGACAAATCTATGAGATGCCTCATGTGTCTTAGATCCTGAATGGAAAATAATGAAATCAAACAAGACCTGGAGGTTTCTCAATATCAAGAAACTTTTTTTTTATTATTTTTGATTTTGTTATGATTTATAGTGATTCAATTTATGGTTCTATTTCAAAAAAGTTGATATTTTCGGTTCTTCCATACAATAAGTTTGATAAATAAAAGTGTTTCTTGCAAGGTCCCTTCTCATTTCATCATTTTTTTATTGATGTGACACAATAAAACTGCTAATAATCAAGTAGCTTGATATGATTCAAATACTTGATGAATAAAAACTTTACTTGAGATTGAAAAACTACTGCTTGACTTGAAATCAAGTCAAGTTCAAACCAAGTAGCTTGAATCAAGCCAAGCCATGAATCCCTAATGGCTATGATCGAATTGAATTAAATATTTTTTAACGCAAGGTTCTAGCTCATCAAGTCACGAATTTTTCAATATTCCCCTTTAAATACAGAATGTTTCTAAATTGGTGGTATAAACGAAAAATGACAGATTAGTTTTTCAACTATATTTCAAAGTGTATTATTATATATTGACTGAATTTACCTCTGAAATCCTGCCAGTTCCTTGTGTTAACAAAAACATTTTAAAATAAAAATCAATGACGCAACCGCAACATCATAAAAAGAAAAAGACTAACCTCCAATCGCTCGGTGGCCTTCCTCAACCTCTCATAGTCCACGGTGCCTTGGATCGTCAACAGGTCCATCATAAAATCTGCCTCTTGCACGCTCTCCTGCACCATCTCCAACTGCCTCTCGAACCGTTGCCACAGGTTCAACCTGCTCTTCAGCAAGGCCAACAGTTGACCACACCTCTTCTCCAACACCGTGTACTCCTCCTGTATCTGCGAGATCTCTCTTTCCACCGCCACCGGCGACACCGTCGCCTTCAGCCTCATGGGCAGGGTGTGCAGTAGCTGCCTCAGCGACATCACGTCCTGCCAGTGGGTCACCAGGTCTTGGTCCACCTTGAGGCAATCGTTCACCGCCTTGTGAACCTCTGCGCTTCCCAATTTCTCCGCCTCTTCTGCCCGATTCAGGGTTTCTTCGATCTCCGCGAATTTCCTCCTCAGCCTGTCCATGCCCTTCTGTATTCCTCTGAGGGAGTCTTTGAGTACGGAGGCTCCTTCGAGTTCTTCGGCGATCTGGAGCTCCAGCCTCTTGGAGAGGGCTAGCAGCTCAGTGACTTTGTCTGATTCGTTGGCGGACAAGAGTCCCAAGCGACCAAGTTCGTTCTGCAGGGCGTCCAACCTAACAGACATGATCTGAAGGCGTTCGATGTACAGGTTGAGTTCTTCCTCGTTCTTCATGACGCCACGTTGTTGGTCCACGTCGACCCTAAGGTCTTCTAGTTCTTGTTCGATGATGGCCAGCTTCTCGTTGACTGGGACGTTCGCTGAGGATATGGTGCCCATGATGTGGTTTTCTATGTTGGAGATTCTGGAGGAGATGGTGTTCCAACGGTTTAGGAGTGAAGAGTGCGATTTCCTTTGGTCCATCTCGTCTGCTATTGGTATTATGGTAATCGAGGTCTCGAAGGAGGTGTTGGCGTTGCGTAGAAGGTTGTTATTGACCTCGCACTGGGCTTTGAGCTCCTGGAAAGAAAGATGTTAAATTAGAGAAGTACTCACGTGAAGTGAGAAGTATTTTTTCCACGAAATTTCAAATTTTGTATACTCCTCTTCAATTTTCGGTTCTGATTAAGCAATCAACATAAAATTTCGCATGAAGTTGAGAGTTGAGACTCCACACCCAAATGCAAACTTTTAACTCTATCGAACCTACAGTTTCAAAATGAACAAGAACAAAAAATTTCGAACGTCCATATCTACAGAACCCCTAGTCGGAATTTTGGCCCTCAACGAACCTAATAGTGGCATTCAAGATCCGAACCTACCCTGAAAATTTCAAGTTTTTCGGCTTCTCCGTACGAAAGTTATACGGTTTAACAGAATCGGAGAACAAGCGATCGAAAACTCACCCAGAATTGTCTCATCCGACTCCTATGAGGTTCCGGTTTCTCCAATTCTGCGAGTGCGACGTCCGCTTCTTTGAGCCAGAACTCCAGCGAGTTGCTCTGCTTATTGTACATCCTCCAGTTGTCTTTGAAAGCCGCGATACGTTGCAGATTGCCGTTAACGTCTTCCTGCAGCTTCCTGATGATCTCCAGTGCGTCTGTGTACTCTTGCTCCAGACCAGAACAAACCACAAGCTCTTGAACCTTGAGAGCCAGATCCTTCAGATGCAACAATGCTGCTTGATGGTGAGCTATATCTTGACTGAGCGATAGATAGTGGTTCATGTAGCTGTCGTAATCGTAGGAAGTGACGTTGTTTATATCCGGTATGCGTTCTTGGGCGACTTGCAGCCATCTCATTTCCTCTTTCATTCCCTGCTCCAGGGTGGTCCATTTGGAAGCTGCGCTGAACATTAGCTGGAACCTACCAGTAGCTCTATCCAAGATGATGCTGGCCCTTTCGTACAAACTGTTGTGAAGTTCTGAGTGTTTGGCTTTGGTTTCGGAATCCAGGTTTTCTTCCAGAGATTCCAGAATGGCTCTACAGTGACTGAGGTTCACGAAGAACTTGCGGTGGTTCTGCATCTCGTTCTCCAGGTGTTCCAGATTTCTGACGGTCAGCGAGCTTTCGACGATGGCTTCAGCTATGTCAACGATCTTACTGAACTCCTTAAGAGTTTGTTCGTACTCATCTGCTAACGTGAGGAACTGATAGGCTTTTTCACGTTCAACCAGTATCTGCTGTTCGATTTGCTTCACCAGTTGTTGGTTTCTCTGCACCTCTTCTGGTATCTCCCTTGTAGGAAAATCTCTCAATAATCCTTTGGCTGCTGCCAACAGTTGAACGGTTCTAACCATCTGTGTCTTGTTAACACCATCTAGTTCATCCAATTCGTTGAGTTTAGTCTGAGGTGAAGCGTCTGAATCTCTAAGATCATTCAACGCCTCCTGGTTATCCAAAATCGTTTGACTCACATCAGCAAGCTCTTCTACAAACTCGTTCCATCTCTTAAGATCCCCAGCAGCTAGCTGTCCGTTCTCTTCCGTTACATCCTCTATAATTTTCACCTGCTGTTGTAAGGAATCAATGTAACCCTTCATTCTATTCCTATCTTCCTCGTTGTATATATCATCAGCCTTACCCAACTCAGTTTGAAGCTGTTCTATTCTATCTTCTATCTCGACTATTTCATCTTTGAGAGTGTTGAATTCTTCCACTCTTTCTTGAGATGGACCCTCAGATGTCTGTTGTCTGCTTACGTAGATTCTATATTCAATAGTTTCCAGCCATGTAGTTATAGTTTCGACTGTGGTTATGATGGTCTGCTGGATGATTTGGACGTCTCTTCTGACCACAGCTTCTTGCAGCAATTTCAACTGTCTTTCAACGTTGCTACTCCTTTGCTCTATTGATTCCTCTGTTATAACCTCACTGAGGGTGGCTAGGTATAGCACATCGCTCAGGTGTGTAGTTCTTTGGGCATTCTGAAGGTTCTTGATGCGTTCTAGAGTTTGAGCGTTGGCCCAAGTGACTCCAACGTTTTGGACGACGATCGATACTTGCTTTTCGCTGTCGATAAGAGCTTGGGAATCCTTCTTGGGGTAAATTGGTTCCGAATGAGACCAGTGAGTTGATGGGTACTCAGGTGGAGATATGGGGAAGTCCTCTGAAGGTGTTAACGGAGTATCAACTAATATATGCGGAGATTGTACTTCTTCTATCGTGACAGAGGTGACATGTTTATTCTTTGGTTTGGTCTTCGGAGAAGATATTCTCGTTTTCTGGACAGTTGGTTCTGATACTGGAACCAATCTATCGGAATCACCAACGACAATTACGGTCTTCACAGTATCCTGAGTGGATTCAGTCTCTGTTGTTGGTGTTTCAGTTATCTCACTTACTTCAGGAACATCGTCTTCAACAATCTTATGAGTTGTTTCCGTAATGAAAGACTCAACTTTGAAGGCATCCTCGGAGTTATCAGATGATAGAGATTGGTCTTGTGGTATCGAAAGTTTTATATGGACTTCTGCATCTTCAGACTGTGGTGAAGCAGTTTTATTCCTCATCTCCTCAACTTTTTCTTCGTTCAAATCGGTCACTATCGAAGATACGACCACGCCCTCTATTGGTACGTCGGTTAGTTGGTTTTGAACGTCAGTTCTCTCTTTCTCTATGAAGTCCGTTAAGGTGGAGTGCTTTTTAAGCACCAGATCGTCTAAAGCAACTTCAACGCTCACATTGTCGACTTCGTCTTTCATCTCATCATCAGTATTTCCATCATGGGGTAAGTCGGTGTCCACGTTGACATAGACTGGCTGAGAATTTCCTCTTTCGTCAGTAAGTATACTGATGGATGCTTTTACTAAAACTTCATATTCTGACAGACTACTGGGAGGTGTCATTTGAACTACATCCGGAGTTGGCGATGTCTGGGTGTCTGTTTCGAAGGTTTGAGTTTTATCTTCAACCAAATATTCTGTACCCACATTAGCATGTACTGTAGAGGTAGTCGGTAAGGGAGATGTTTGGGATGATTGATGTTCTGGAGTTGGCTTAGCCTGTGTTGCAGTTTCTGATGTTTCTACTGAAGACATCCTTACAGGACTAACCGGTGTAGACTCTTTGTCGGTTTCAACACCAACATCTTCAGTTTGAGCTGATGGTACAGGGGAAGTCTGAGCAGAATGTATATCTGAGGCTTGATGTGCTTGAGTCTCAACTTCTGCAGTCTCTTTTTTAGGTTCAACTACAGGACTTGTTTGCATTTCACGCTCTTCGATTTTGGTTTCTTGTACCTTAACGATTTCTGCTGAGGATGGTCTTGAAGTTTGCCTGTCTGTTTCCACAGCAACGTCTTCAGTTTGTGGTTCTGATGGATGAGGTGATGTTTGAACAGAGTGTACGTCTATCGATTGGTAGGCTTGAGTTTCGACATCGAAACTTTCATTTTTGATATCTACAAAGCTGGTCTGGGCTTCTCTTTCTTCCATTTCAGCTGGTTCCTGTTTCGGTGATGGGGATATTGGTGATTCTTTATCGGTTTCAACGCAAACGTCTTCCATTGGTGGTGCTGATGGTAGAGGCGAAGTTTGGGCTGAATGAATTTCAGGTGTCTGATGCGCTTGAGTTTCTACTTCTACCGTTTCTATTTTAGTTACTTCTATAGGACTAGTTTGCATTTCTCTCTCCTCTACATTCTGCGATGCTTGCATGGAAGATTCGACAGTTTCAATAGGTTCTTGCCTTTCGAGAGTTGATTTTGCTGGTTCCTCTCGAATTTCTACTACTTCTGGTGTGATAGTTTGCATGGAAGTGTCTTTGATGTCTTTCTTCTCTTGATCTGGCGATGTTTCTTCTTGAGATGTCTGTATGTCGACTTCACTGACCGTAATTTCTACCTGGCTAGAAGTCTCGACTAATTCGGGTTTCTCCACCTTCTCCTCATCAGTCTGTATAGAGAATTCTGTTGTTTCTATTTGAAGTTCTGGAGAAGTTTGCATTGACGTGGGTTTGGTATCAACAGTAGCAATTTCAGTAACAACTTCAGGAGAGGTCTGAGAGTCTTGCTCTTGTATGAAAACAGCTTCAACGACAGGGATCTTTGTCACAATTTCTTTGACGATTAGTTTGGTTTCTTCACTACTTGGAGCCAAAATGGTTTCTTCGATAACTTTTACTGTTCCGACTTCGGAAGCTGTTGAAATAGTTTGATAAGAATCGTTAACTGAGTCTAGTTCTTCATCTTTGGCCTGATGTGGTGGTGGTTCGGAGAAAACTTCACTATCATCTACCGTTTCATCTGGCAGAGGTTCACTTTCGGATTCTTTTCGTTCTCCCCTTTTGTTCTTCTTCCTCTTTTTCTTCTTCGAGTCCTTGTTCTCTTCCTCCTCAACTTTAACAGCTTTATCGTCGTCGGTGAATACGATTGATTCTCCTGCTTCTACGGAGTCAGATAGTGACTTTGGTACATGTGATGATTCGTCGGTGTCCTTGACTTTTAGCTTCTGTTTCTTCTTTTTCTTCACGCGTTTCTTCTTCTCCTTTTCGTTATCTTCCATGAGGCTTTCATCTACTGTGGTCTTATCAGCTTCGTAACCCGTATCCTTGCTTCTTTCTTCCTGATCCGATTCGGTCACCGGTTCAAAAGACTCGAAAGTTGGTTTTGGACTTTCTTCTCCGCATTCTTGCGAGTCGGTGGGTATGATTATATCTGTTGATTCAGAGAGAGTTGTTTCAAGAGAGATTTCCTCAGCTGGCATGATTTCTTCGGTCGGTATAGCTTCTTCGGTAGTTACTTTTTCTTCTACCTTTTCAATAGATTTGGATTCTTCTTCGGGCGTTTTTGATTTCTTTTTTCTCTTACTCTTTCTTCCTCCGTGATCTATTTCGCTAGACGTGATTGACGTTTCATGAAGAGAAGACTCAATCACAGCTGGTACTTCTTCGTGTCTAGGTGTTGGCAGGTTTTGTGTGACTTTTTGGGAGATCGATGGCAAAGAGAAGTCGCTTTCGCGTTGAAGTTTTTCCTCTTGGACTTCGGTCTTCTTCTCTATTGTAATCTTACTGGATATTTTAGCAGTTTCGAATTTCCAATCCATGGGTTTTTCTTCCAAAGATACTGTGATCTCAACCGCTTGCTGTTGTTTCTTCGGAGATGAAGGTGTTTCAGTCTTATTTTCTATCTCTTCGTTCTGTTCTGGCAGTATAGAAGTCTTTTGTTCTTCGATTACGAAGTCTTTTGTAGTCGTACTAGTTTCTCCAGATTTCGATACGTCTATTATTTTAGTAGTAGTGGCAGAAGGTGCAATATTAGTGTCTTGTTGTGCTGTTATTTCACTATGATTCCTTTCCGTAGCTATGAATATATCTACTGGACTTGACTTTTCTCTATCAACATGTAGTAGAGGTATTTCAGATGTTGTTTGTTGGAGTTTTGGTTCTTTTTCTGATGTTATTGGTGTGACTTTAGAGTTAACTACCTCAGTAGGATGGTCCTGAGGCGACACTGTAGCATGAAAAACTTCAGTTACAGGCTGTTCTTTGCTACTTGCTACGTCAACGCTAGGTGATCGAACAGATACTTGTTCAACAGTAGGTGCAGATAATTCATTCTCTACTTTCTCATGGACAGGCGTGCAGGAAGGAATCATTTCTTTATGCGTTTCAAAACTTGTCTGAGTTGTAACATGCTGTGCGATCAATGGCAGAGGTGATTTGTGTTCAACATACCTCTGTTCAGATTCGTTTATTTCCTGCACCACGACTTCGGAGCAGCCTGCTTCTTGATCAGCAGGTATATGTTCTATATCTGATTCTAATTCTTTTGTGGTTATTTGTAGAGTTTCTTGGATAGGTGAAGGTTTTTTCTCTTCAAGTTCTTCGGGTGTCTTTTCAGTGAGTTGTGGTGATTCCTTCACTTGTGGTGTTGTGGGGGATTTTTCTATTGATTTATCAATCTCAATGGGTGGAGATATTACTACCTCAGAAGTTTCTGTTATAATGGAAGCAGGTTGGTCTATTTCAATAACTTCCGTAGGTTCGATAGATAGAGCTGTTTGTCTAATCAGAATTTTTTCACTTTGTTGTTGTTCAGAGGTTGTTGCAATAACTGGTTCTATAACAACCGATTCCTGGAACTCCACATCTTCACCAGGAGCAGCGGCAGGTTGTCCATACTGCCTTTCCGAAACAACTGAACCATCAACAGTTTTCGTAACATTGATGCTAACTCTTGGTATTCCCTCTTCAGTCACTTCTACTTCCTCGGGCTCTTCTACGACTTCCTCAGTGATCTGTTCTTTTCCATCAACAATTACTATCCTTCTGATTATTCTTCTAGTCTTCCTGATAACTTTCCTGGTTACCTGCTGAACCACCGCTCTGACGCTAGAGCTAGACGTGTGGATCTGACTGGTTTCGAACGCCATGTGACCCTGTTCAGTGGATAACAACTTGTTGGCTTCATCAACAAATGTTACATCTCCTTCGTGGAGTTTAACACCTTGGATTTCTACTTCTGTTGGCTTATCAGCTTCGATTACAGTGTAGTGGGTTTCTGGGTCGGTTTTGAATTCTTGGACGTCGATATCTCCGCCAGTTGTGCCTGATATTATATTACCACCATACTGCCTATTGGTCAATATTTCTCGTCTGCCATCTCCTCTAGCTACTGTAGTGCTACTTTGCTGACCTTGAAGGGTAACTTGGGAGAATGACTGGCTAATAGGAACATTGTCTTGCGTCAGCGTGCTCATGGAGGTAAGGTTTTGTTGCTGAACCGTTTGTTGGTGTCTGACAACAGTTCTGTGCAATTTCTTCACGATTATTCTCTTTGTACCATCAGCGTCCACTATGACCTCTGTAGTGGTCTCGTCTGGTTCAACCATCACAGTTTCATAGGGCTGGTTTGGTTTGGCATTGGATATGTTCAACTCCATGGACATAGCGTCCGTTTCTGCTTGATTCTTATAACTGGCTTCCACCAGGAGGTCATCGTCGGGTTCTTGGATCAGCGGTTGGGGTTCCATTGGTTTGGTAGCGATCTGTATGGTTTCTTCACCACCGCTCGTGGTATATTTGGAGATTGTGATTGTTTCTCTCTTTCTGGTATCGCCTTCCCATTCCATAGATTCCTTAGAAAGTTGAGCCTGAATTTGAGCGTCTACTGGTTCGTTGTAAGTGACAGTGAAGTCTTTTTTCGTAGGCTCTTTCTTTGGTGACTTCAAACTGTTTCCTGTCTGAGTCTCTATGGTCACGGCTACAGCTTGTGACTGATGTATTAGAGGCTCGGAAACCTCCTGTGCATTGGCGTGAATAGAAACTTCCTCAATGGGCATAGAAATTGAATTGAGGGTGTTCTCCAAGGAAGTATCTGGAGTCGCAGCGATGCTCCTTCTTCTTTCTCGGACTTCCTCAAGGGTCCTCGTGAATTCCTCTATTTTAAGCTCGAATATTGTTTTTTGTTCGGCGAATATTTTCAGTATGGATTCCAACTGGATGCATAGCGCCAGAGAAATTTGTTCGAGGTCGGCGTGCTTCTGGAATTCCTTGCAGATCTTGGAGAGTTCCACCAGTTTTCTTTCCTTCTCTAAAAGTTCTCTGTGAAGGTTTTCGACTTCGATGATGAATTCTTGTATTTGAGATTCGGTGTTTGTTCGTTTAGAAGTCTCTAATATGGTCCTTACGGACACAATCCAGGTCTCGATTTCGTTCAGGAGGTTTTTGTAGTCCTCGAGTTCTCGTTTTTTCTTGTCCTGGTTCGATTGTGCCTTCTGCAGAAGAAAAAATCGTCAAATTTTGATATGTAAGAGTTGTATTTGAGGTGTATTAAAGAATATATACATACAGTTATGGCTGTCCGTCCATTTTCGGCCTGAGATAACAGGAAGGCTATCCTGGTTCTGACCTTGGCCAAACTGGCTACCAAGTTCTCTGTATCCTCATCTGAATTTAGCTCGAGGGTCAGGCTTTCCAGGCGTATGGCTTCAGCAGCGTGTTTCTTAAGATCTGTGGCGATTATCTGAAATTGTAAGCAAGATATGAGAAGAGTTAATACTGAATGCAAAGTGTTCACGACTTTAAGTATCAAGTTCGAATGATCAAGTTGGAAAAACTCAGAGCAATCTTGGAAAATTTTTGTGAGGAAATCAAATGTCAAGAAGTATATTTTCGTGAGGCCAGAGTAACTTCAAACTCTATTCAAGGAAGTAACTCATCTTGTAACTAGATATTTTTAGGCAGCATTCTCGACAGTTTATGCTGTTTTTTTTTATTGATATTTCGTTTTATATATTAGATAAAAATTGAACATGTAACATTCCCAGAAAAATTTTGGTAGATGGTGAAGAATATTGATTCTGACGAACATTTTTTCGGCATCACTTGACAGCACTTTGAATTTCTCAACACCTGAGTCCTGTTGCACCCAACTACTTTGCATTTTTCATTCTTCAAAAGAATTACGTTGTAAAAAAATCATTCAGAATGAAAAAATGCGAACTGAAGGGTCAAGTGAATGTTATAAAGTATTTGCAAGGTGCACTAGGTCCTACCATTGTCCAACTCCTATTATTGTACAATAGCATTTATTTTTTCACTTTGTAAATTTGACAGAATGCAAAGTAGAAAAATGCAGAGTAGTTTGGTGTAATAAGATCCTGGCTCATGCTCCTCTGAGAATACTCAGAAGGTACCCATATTTCAAAGAGTTTGTTTTTAAAACTGTTTTCATTTATAGGACCAAACCGTCATTTTTAAATGGGAAATATCATATGGTTTTACGAACTGAAAAAAATGAATAAATGAATATGGAAATGAATGATCACAGGAATAAATGAATAGATGAAAAATATATAAAAGTATAAAATAAACGAACGAATGAATGAATAAATGAATTAAATAATGAATAAGTGGATGAATTAATAAATGAAGAATAAATGAATAAAAGAATGAATTGATAAATGAATGAATAAATAAATGAATATTTCAAAGAATAAATTAATATCTTGGTGAATGAATAAATAAGTGGATAAATTAATAAATGAAGAATAAATGAATAAAAAAATGAATTGATAAATGAATGAATAAATAAATGAATATTTCAAAGAATAAATTAATATCTTAGTGAATGAATAGATAAGTGGATAAATTAATAAATAAAAACTGAAATGATTGATGAATGAAAAAATGAATAAATAAATGAATAAATTAATATCCTAGTGAATGATTAAATGAGTTGATAAATTAATAAATAAATAATGAATTAATTAATGAATGAAAAAATGAATAAATAAATGAATAGTTCAAAGAATAAATGAATAACTTAATGAATGATTAAATGAATCAACCAGGAAATTGTTGCAAGATAACTCAATTGGTAATTAGAAAATAGTATTTAAGAAATTTTCAGGCAATAAATGTCAAATAAATACCGTAAATGCAGTCCTTTCAAGAGAAACAATACGAGACGACGAAGTGCATCGAATACGCGATGTTCGACTAGCCAAAAAACACAGGGTGTTGAGTAACGATCAGACAAACTTCCTAAACCGAAAAAATCGACGTTTCTCGCGAAACATCCCAACCCTTATGGCGCAATACTCTTCGAAACAGATGACTAACTTCCCGATATATCGGATTTTCTTGTAAACTTACGTCAACTCCTAAACCGGCACAGATAACGAAATCACGTCGACTGACTGACTGCTAACTATCGTTAGCAACTTGCCAATAACCGAACGATCACTTTGCCTGATCTATCCCACACGATGCGCTGGCCTCTAGAGCGTCGCGATGCAATTCGGACGCCGATGTCGCCGACGTCGAGGCCGGCCGGCAAAAGTTCGACGCTCTCTGACGGTCGCGAGCGTCGTTCTTAAGTTTGGCAGCCGGTTAAATGTCACACGTTGACATCTGAGAAGAATGTGCGAGAAATAGACGCTTCCTCGATGGTTGAAATGCAACAGGAAAAAGAGAAAAAATTGGGGGGATTTCTAGGATGGTTGCAAGTTTTTAGGTTTGCGATGGTAGGTTAGGTGTTTCTTGACTTTCCTAAAGGATGCTGATGAAATTTATTGGTACATGATTTTTTAATGGAAGCTGCACAAGATTTGTGTCCTATTCTTAATAAATCTATATCAGGCCAATTGAAAAGTCCTCGGTCTGACGCACAGATTCATATGATTTTTAGTTAGTACCAACTTTCAAACGATACGTGTCAAAATTTGACAGCAGTCCGACCATTAGTTTGAAAGATATTGCGTTGTGAGTGTAGCTACTTTTGTTATTTGAAAAAAGATGGAAAAGAAAGAATTTCGTGTGCTGATAAAATGTTACTTTTTGAAGGAAAAAAATACAGTTGAAGCAAAATCTTGGCTTGATAAAGAGTTTCCGGGGTCTGCACCAGGAAAATCAACCATCATTGATTGGTATGCTAAGTTTGAAAGTGGTAAAATGAGCACCAAAGACGGCGAACGCAGTGGACGCACAAGAGAGACTCACCGACGAAAAAATCAAAAAGTCCACAAAATAATTTTGAATGACCGTAAAGTCAATTTGATCGAGATAGCTGAAATTGTGAAAATATCATCTGAACGTGTACATCATATCATTCACGAATATTTGTACATGAGAAAGCTGTGTGCAAAATGGGGGCCGCGCGAACTCACAATCGATCAAAAGCAACAACGTGTTAATGATTCTGAGCAGTGTTTCAAGCTGAATTTTTGCGTCGATATGTGACAATGGATGAAACATGGCTCCATCATTTCACTCCGGAGTTCAATCGACAGTCAGCTGAAAGGACTGCTTACGATGAACCGAATCCAAAGCGAGTAAAAACACAACAGTCAGCTGGCAAGGTTATGGCATCAGTATTCTAAATATTCATCAAGACAATGCGCCGTGTCACAAATCAATGAAAACAATGGCAAAATTCCATGAATTGGACTTCGAATTGCTTCTGCATCCACCGTATTCGCCAGATCTGGCCCCAGCGACTTTTTCCTGTTTTCAGACCGCAAAAGAATGGTCACTGGAAAGAAATTTAGCGCCAATGAGGAAGTAATCGCCGAAAGTGAGGCCTATTTTGAAGCGAAAGACAAATCGTACTACAAAAATGGTATCGAAAAGTTGTAAGATCGCTATAATCGCTGTATCGCCCTCGAAGGCAACTATGTTGAATAATAAAATCGAATTTTGCCAAAAAAATGTGTTTTACTATGGTAGACCGGGGACTTTTCAATTGGCCTGTTAGACGTGAAATTTCAATGAAATCGATCTATTATTCTGATGATTCGAGGACGTAATAAGAACTAATATCTGCGTTTTTTGATCTCGAGACAAAGCACCTCGTTTCTCTTGCATTTGTTTGAATCATTCAAACAAAATCTGTGTCTGCTTCTCCGGCAAACCCCAGAAAAACATCTCCACGATGTTTACTACGAAAATGTTGGCCAAATTTCAAACCGAAAGCCAGAGCCGGAGTGTTATCAACGGAACAAGCGCGATCTTCTAAATTTAAGTCGAAATAATCCCGGAATAAACATTACAATTTCTGAACAGGTTGCCAAATCCTCCGACGGGTCATCGCTATATTTTGCGATGATGTAACAACGCAGCACAGAACGCTAATGTCGAACAGCTTACTATCGCTCATTCGAAGGTTTTTCGTCAATGGATTGAAAACCGCACGCGGAAACTCCTGATAATTTTTTCTTCGAATTTGTCATCGATGGAATTGAATTTCGAACGAGATCATGTGAACTGAACAGCGCACCGGCCAGCAGGTCTAATTTTAGAACCGCATAAGCATAAACGACAAGCTCTCTAGGTTATTCATTGCGGTTATTATTCGTTACATATCGAAATATGTACTTGAATCACGAACTTGAATGTCTGTTTTATGAATCGAGATGCAGTCCCGATGCAGCGATATACAGGGAGAGAAACTTTCACCTCGGATCGTTTAGCGGTTATCGTGTAGAGAAAAAAAACTTGAGAGTGAGGAGATTTAGCGCTATCGTATCATTACTGAGAATCTCAGTTATTCCTTCAGAATACCAATAAGCGGTTAACAATCTAGATTCTGGCCAGGCCGAAATCTGTTTGGTTTCAATACAGAGTAATCTGAAGTCAAACATGGATTCTTTTGGTAGAAGTAAGATTTTTTTCCCCCGTTTTCGAAATACAGGGGTTCAAAGTTCAATGAGCTACTTGAAGTTCTATCAAAATCTAGCAAAAGGTATTTGGAATAATTGACAAAAAACTGATTTCTAATAACTTTGACATTCTGTGTTTCGAAAATCAGGAAAGGACGTATGCTTTAACCTCAGAATAATAAACATAGATAGAGGAAGTATATGTCATTTTCAGCAAGCAAATTATGTCCCCAACATGAACTATCAGACTTGACATGAAGCGCGCGGAAATGAAAACATATCAGTGATACGATATTACACTCAATTCGCGAGTTTCTCCACAAAGAACGCACTTCTTATGTCCCATAGTGAATCAACTTTTTATATTAACTCAAAATATATTGAAATAAATACCTTAATATATCAGAAATTCAGAAAAAAAACTTCAATAGCGCCAAACGACGTGAAACAACCGATGACACTAAGATAGCAAAAGTTGCCAAACCATGGATTTCAGCTAGTAGATACAGGAAATAATAATTATTCTGCTTAATAAACTTGGCAATTAGGAAAAATATCGGATTCCAAATATTCAAATTTGCATATTTAATTGAGAATCACACAAATAAATATATCTCATTCAATATAATATACATTTATAAGGATATAGTAAAATTGTGGATTTGAAAATATATCACAATCCGACAACGTAATCTAACCCTGTTGGGGACATGTAAAAATTGCGTAAGCTCCTCTATCTATCTTAATTACTCTATGCGTAAAATCGATACAATATTAAAAAAATATCATCTAATCAACTATAGATTTCCTAAAAATAAGACGAATCCTGAGCAGGATCCATTAAAAAATCAGATGTAGGTACATAAGAATTTCATCAGCATCCTTTCTAACGCAACTTTTTTCTAATTCAAACCACCCTGTATTTCTAACGGTTTTCGATATCCCTGTAGTGCCCCTCTGAATAGTTTCAACCCTGTATAATTATAAATAAAATGGTTATATACAGATTTTCTTTCCGAATTATTCAGTAATATAGGGTGTTTTTTTTCGTATATAACTTTAAGTTGGCATTACTGTTCAAAATGGCGACCGATTTAACAGCTGTCAAGTGATTTATTCTCAGTTCGGTTTGGCAATTCATCATGAATAGACTCACGCCTGAACAACGCTTGCAAATAGTGCAATTTTATTTCGAAAATAATGGTTCTGTGCGGAATACGTATCGCGCACTACGTCCATTAGCGACGAAGCTCACTTCTGGTTGAATGGCTACGTTAACAAACAAAACTGCCGCATTTGGAGTGAAGCTAATCCTCAAGTGTATGTCGAAACACTGTTACATCCAGAAAAACTGACTGTTTGGTGCGCTTTAAGGCCTGGTGGAATCATTGGTCCGTACTTCTTCAAAAACGATGATGGCCAGAACGTTACAGTCAATGGTGATCGGTATAGAGCCATGATTACTAACTTTTTCATTCCTGAATTGAACAACCATGATGTCCAGGAGCTGTGGTTCCAACAAGACGGCGCAACATGTGACACAGCTCGTGCCACAATCGATTTATTGAAAGACACGTTTGGTGACTGCCTAATTTCACGTTTTGGACCTGTGAATTGGCCTTCAAGATCTTGTGATTTAACACCGCTAGACTACTTTCTGTGGGGCTATGTAAAGTCATTGGTCTATGCGGATAAGCCACAAACCCTTGACCACTTGGAAGACAACATTCGCCGTGTTATTGCCGATATACGGCCACAAATGTTGAAAAAAGTAATCGAAACTTGGACGTCCAGATTGGACTACATCCGAGCCAGCCGTGGCGGTCATATGCCAGAAATCATATTTGAAATGTAATGCCACAAGATTATCTTGCGGATAAATAAAAATAATCCATCGTTGTTTTATTGCAATTTAAAGTTCTATA
Organism: Harmonia axyridis; assembly: GCF_914767665.1. Lineage (NCBI taxonomy): Eukaryota > Metazoa > Arthropoda > Insecta > Coleoptera > Coccinellidae > Harmonia > Harmonia axyridis. Next base: position 41,490,478 of record NC_059505.1, read on the forward strand.
GCTCTGAAAAAACACCCTTTACAATTCCGTATTGTTCCTCATATCTTCACTCAACAAGCATAAAGCATAATAAACTATCAATACCTGATCATCCGCTAAAAATATTCCAACCACCTTGACCTAGTAGCAAGGTTCCCTGAATCAAGATTTATATTCCATTCAGCAATACAGGTTTTATTTATAAAGATGATTTTAGATGCGTAAATGTCCATTGTGGTCATGGCTGGCATCCAGACAAATAACCGTAGAGAATAATCGACAGTCTGACGTGAAAAAAAAAATTGTTCGAATAACTCAATTTGTCTGATACTTGTTACGAAACGGAGTTATTTCGGTCATTATAATGATGATGAAATCATTATTTTTACCGTAGTATTTATAAAATGCGATGAATCTCGAAGATCTGTCCGATTTCGATTGTTTTGTACGTCAATGAAAGTTATCAGGATGTAGTGTTTGTAATCGTAAAACGAATCATCGCTTTTTTAGTTCATTACTTTGTTTCATATAGTTTTGTGGAATGATGTTCATTGATTTTTGTAGAAAATTTTTGAAAATAATAAAAAAAAAACGACGGGAGCTATTTCTGGGGAAAATGATGGCTGTACGATGAGATTTGTTCAGGTTTTGATACAAAATTTATTATCATGGCGCTCAATTACCTATTTCCCTGAAATACTCATGTGATTATCTGTTCTGAAATTATGTAATATTTCCAACGCATGAGTCGAATTGAACAAACTGTTAAAAATTAAATGACATGTTAGGCCAATTGAAAAGTCTCCGGTCTGTTACACAGATCGAGTAGATAGTATTAAATCCATATGATTTTTAGTTAGTACCAACCTTCAAACGATACGTGTCGAAATTTGACAGCAGTCCGACCATTACTTTGTGCGATATTGCGTTGTGAGTCGTGTGCTGATAAAATATCGCTTTTTGAAGCGAAAAAATACAGTTAAAGCAAAATCTTGGCTTGATGAAGAGTTTTCGGGGACGGCACCAGAAAAATTAACCATAATTGATTGGTGTGCTAAGTTCAAACTGGGTAAAATCAGCACCGAAGACGGCGAACGCAACGCAGTGGACGCTCAAAAGAGGCTGTTACCGACGAAAAAATCAAAAAAGTTCACGAAATAATTTTGAATGACCGTAGAGTGAAGTTGATCGAAATATCAGACATTGTGAAGATATCATCCGAACTTGTACATCATATCGATCAAAAGCAACAACGTGTTAATGATTCTGAGCAGTGTTTCAAGCTGTTTAAGTGCACACTGCACTCGATGAACCGAATCCGAAGCGAGGAAAAACACAACAGTCAGCTGACAAGGTTATGGCATCAGTGTTCTGGGATGCGCAAGGTATTATATTCATTGATTACCTCCAAAAGGTCAAGACCATCAACAGCGATTATTATATAACGTTATTGGATCATTCAAAGGATGAAATCGTTAAAAAACGGCCCCATTTGAAAAAAAGGTGCTGTTTCATCAAAATAATGCGCCGTGTCACAAATCAATGAAAACAATGGCGAAATTGCATGAATTGGGCTTCGAATTGATTCTGCATCAACCGTATTCGCCAGATCTTGCCCCAAGCGACTTTTTCAGACCGCAGACCTCAAAAGAATGACCTCTGGAAAGAAATTTAGCGCCAATGAAGAAGTAATCGCCGAAACTGAGGCCTATTTTGAAGCGAAAGACATATCGTACTACAAAAATGGTATTGAAAAGTTGGAAGATCGCAATAATCGCTGGATCGCCCTCAAAGGCAACTATGTTGAAGAATAAAATCGAATTTTGCCGAAAAAATGTGTTTTACTATATCTGGGGACTTTTCAATTGGCCTTGTTATGATGTGTAAGCATCTGATGAAGGACAATTTTGCCACCTTAACGACAATAAAATTATATTGATTGTTTATATGGAATGACAGAATATTTATATTCATATAAAAAAACTTCTTACCTCCAAGGCTTTCAAAATTTGTGGGAAATCCTTCTGCGGCAGATGTTCAATAGAGGCTTCTGTAACTTGCACTGATCTCTCCAGATTACCGAAGTCTTCGTTTAACTGCTGCAAGTTGAAATTGAAATGTATTGACCTCGAATTATAGAAAAGAAACAAGCGGGAATCAATTGAAGAACAAATGCAATATGATCAATATTCATGAACGGACTGAGTATTCTTCGAGATGATGTATTCGTCTACATTGTGCATTTGCTACTTCATCAAGCATAAGTAACGAAAAAAAAAACAGATATGAAATGCATCATTGCGAGTTATAATTAAGCGAAAGCAAATATTCAGAGAAGCCATATTCAAGAAATTTTTGAGGCACATGCAAGAAAATTGAGATAATAGAAGAAATATAGGTAATTTGATTTTATGTGTTTACCATTGTTGTGTCATTCCTAAAGAATGAAATAAATTGCTTCATAATTTTCAATCTTGACAATATAGTCGAAAATGTTGAGGAGCTTTTCCATTTTTTTTTCAAACTTACATATAACCCACTTTTTATTAAATTAGGAACTTTCGATGTTGAAATCTCGTTAGAAAACGAATTCAATATACAAATTTTCATTTTTTTACTTTTATAGAACCGTGAGTCATTTTGCAATAACCACCCAGTATATATTTACAACGCCAACAGTAGAAATCAGTGATAAATTTCAAGTGATTGTACATTACTGAGTTACTACATCATCATTGGGATGAAGAAATCAACATTCTGAATACTCCGAATAGAAACCTGATACAACGTAAAAAAAGTTGCTATCCCATTCAATTTTACTGATTTGGTAGTATCGGAGAAACAACAAGTCAGTAAACGATTGAATCTAAAAAAAGAGACGAATCTATTAACTTCAACGTTCCATTGCTTTCTAAAGGAGAAGTTCTTTTGATCAACGTTAGATAGATTGAATACCTTGATTTTTATTTAGTATCTTCTACTAGTTTAGGGAAATTGGTTATGGGAAAACTCGAACCAAACATCGATCAAAGAAAATCAAAGTTTTTCTTCACTCTTGGGAGAAATTTGCGTGAAATTTGGTTCAAGGATCAGTTGACAGCAGAATTAGATCTTCTATGTTTCACAATTAAAATCTATAACTTCAAATGGTCAAAGAGTATCTAGTTGGCAAACTATATGTAATGGACATAAAGATTATAATTTTGGAATAAATGCTTTTAAAGAAATGGTAAAACTCGAACCCCAAAAATCGATCAAAGAAAATCAAAGTTTTTCTTCACTCTTGGGAGAAATTTGCATGAAATTTGGTTCAAGGATCAGTTGACAGCAGAATTAAAGCTTCTATGATTTACAATTAAAATCTATAACTTCAAATGGTCGATGGCAAACTATATGTAATGGACATAAAGATTATAATTTTGCAATAAAAACTTGCGAATAATGAACAGAATTGATTAATTTCTACTGAAGAATTCTTGATCCTTCGTAAGCTTCTTAAGCTAAGTTTTCTCAGAAAAAAAATGTTCCCTTTTTTATCAGATCTATGTAAGTGAACTTGCTCAAAGGGAGGTCATAGATTGATTATTCAACTTTGATATTCGTAGGTAGAAAAATATTTCCCATATCAAAACCAAAATTTCTGGATTACACCATTCCTTAAGTTAAATTCCCTGTGCTCAGTCACAACCAATAGCTCATAATCAAGCCCTAAAAATAGCGCGTCTGAAAACGCCTGCCATCTATCAAACACCCTATTTTTAACCACCCATTAGCACATCAAAAGCAATCAACAACAACCAAAGAACAACATGCCAAAGATGCAGTGTTAGTACGAACGTTTATTGACAACACAGATCAAATAGAAACAACCGAATATATATCACAATAGTCCAGCATACATGTATATTTATATAATAAAAAAAAAGCGTATCGGATTAATGTTAGGCATGCACATCAAACGTAACCCCAACACACAACATTTACAATCACCTGTTTCTGTTGGTAACAGTTCGAACTTATGGGCGGTGCTGGTGATGCGGTCTGCTGCTCTGTGGGCCCTACAGGAGGAAGAAAAAGAGGGATAGGGTCGGTGGCGTCTGTGGTCTCCGCGAACGTTTCCGAGTCCGACAACGGTTCGGGGCTTAAGTAAGTGCTTTCGTCTTTCCAACCGGCTACTCTACCGGGCAAGGAATAGACCTTGCTGTCTACCGCGTTCGTTCTCGTCTGGAGATGGTGAGAATGATCAGGGGAACCCCCTCTGGAAGAACCGTTGTCTCCGTTGTCTGGATCATTATCGAACGTTTTCAAAGAAGCGTCTCCGGCCGCTTGTTGCTTGTTCTTCCTTGCCAAGTCGATGCGCCAGCGCATCTCAGCATCTTCGTACACGTTCTTGGCCAACCAGAAGGGTCCGTCGTGGGAGAGGTTCCTTGCGAGGTCTCTAAGCCTCACTTCTTCGTCTGTGCACACGCAATCGCTCTTATCCTTCTTTGGAGCGATGACTCCGGATATTTTAGACATAAGACTGCCGATCACCCCGGATTTGCTCTTCTCCGCATTCTTCTCCTTCTTCGATTTCTTCAGCGTCTTCTCTGGAACCTTGCTGTCCGAAACGCTCTTCAACTCAACGATCTTCGTGGTTTCAGTCTCGTCCCACATCTTCTTGTTTTCTGTTGGACTCGGAGTGTTCTCAAGTGACGAGTCTGTTTTTTCTGTAGACTCTTGTGAGGTGATCGAGCATTTTCTGTGTTTGGTCACGCCGAAGATGCTCCTCAAGAAAGTCCGTTTCTCCGTGCTACTTTCCGAAACAGACGGAGACTGTTGTCGACTCAAAGTATCCTTCTTTTCGTTATCTAAGAATTCCTTGTTGACGTCTTCTTTTCTGCTTTGGTCTTCGTTTTGAGGTTTTTCTTCAGCGCCGCTTGTTTTATCCTTATTGGACTTCTTCTTCTTTTTCTTCTTATCTTTCTTGGTCTCTGCTGGAGAAAAATTTTCAGATTCTGGTTTAGTATCTGCCGGTGGAGATTTTTCCTTTATTTTTCCAGTTAAAGAATGAATAATCTTAGCGCAGATGCCTTTCTTATCCTTCTTCTTTACCTCAACTGGCTTCTCCAAAATCTCTGTATCTTCCAAGTCCTCGGTGAAGATTTCAGACAGTACAGGTTCTACAGGTCGGTTTTCTTCAGTACCGAGATCTTCAGCTAACAGAGATTCACTTTTTTGTGCATTCACAGATACATCTTCAGCCGATTCAGCATCCAGATCACCGACCATGCTGATGGTACCCCTCTTTCTCTGCGATATCACCTTATCGATAGTTGTGTCTGCCGAATGTGACTTGATCTGATCTATCACACTTTCGGAAAGGATAACGGGGTTCATCTGAATATAATCAACACCCTCCTCGCCTTCCAGCTTGGTGTCGGATTCAACTGGTGAAGAATCCAGGGCGTCGCTGAAGCTGTCCATTTCTGAGACTGATTTGGTGTCATTCCTGATGGAAACCAGAGGATCAGCATGGTATTCGGTCGCGATCTGGTATTCGATAATGTAGTCCATCTGACCCTCAGCACCACATTTTCCTGGCCAAGGGTATTCCTGGCGTTCTGAGTCCTCTGAAGGAATTTTTATTTTCGGACGTCGTTCTGGTGGAGGGGGTATAGTACAACCTACAAGGTTCAGATCCGCCTCATCGAAGTACTTGGACTGATTCCGCAGATGTTCGTAGGGATCCTCGTAATCGTCTTCGTCGTTTCTGTTATCGGAATCGGAACCACTGAGTTTTTCTCCAGAGTGACTACCCTGCACAGGGTTCGACCTAGAGTAGTACCACGCACCTCCTGAACCCGAGGTACCAGTCTTCATTTCCTCCGATTTTTGTTCCTCGGATTTCGGATCTAAGGAGTCTATAGACATAGATTGTTCAACGTTTACAGACTGCACTGGTTCCGGTCCTGTCACTTCAGGCTTCTCTGGTTCTAACTTCTTGACGAAGCTCTTCAGCTGCACCAAAGACTCCGAGTCCAATTCTGACTCCTTGTCTTCGGGTAGCTGGTAGTCGGAATCGGTGAGGTGTAAAAGATCCGATTCGAGATCTGTAAGGTTGCGGTTGTTGTCTGTGTAGTTTTCGCTGACGTTGGTGTCCAACTCGTTGTTCTCGATTTCATCTATCGAGTTCGGGATCAGGTCTTCGATGTTTCCTTCAGTTCTCAGGGAGTCAACTTGGAGGCTTGTATTCTCGGTTACATTGAGGGTATCGCCAGCTTGTCTCAAGGCAGAATCCTCGGTTCTCGGCGTCAGATCGACGCTGTTGGTCATCGAGACCTCTATACCTGAAGACTTGCTTCTGATGGATTTCTCACTGATAGCGTCTTGGTCGGAGTCTTCGATTTGTTGAGGTTCTATCGGTTCTGACTTGATTTCTTCTATAACCTCGGAACTGGATGATATAAGTACCGTTTTAGATTGTTTTTCTTCCGAAGACTCCTTCCTTTCAACGTATTCGCTGTTCAATGAAGTTGACGAGGCCTGCTCTTGTAGTACAGGCTCCTTCTGGAGCTTCTCCTCGCTTTTACATTTCTTTGCTTTCTGCTTTCGTGACTTCTTGCTCGGTGTCTCTATTTTAACTTCAGAGGACGATGATTCCGGCTTATCAACTGCCACCACACTTTGAACGTCTATGTGAATATCTACATCACTCTCAGTGTGCTCTAGGCGAGCCGAAGGATCTTTGACTACATTTGCTTCCAAGAAATGCGTTTGCTGTTTCAAATCTTCCACCGAGACCAAGATAGATTCGCTGGAAGAAGCTGTTCTTTCTTTGGACACCAGTATTGATTCCGATTCTGCAGCGATGAACTCGGAGTTATCGGTCTTGTCGATTTCTTCGCATATCTGTTTAATCAACCCTGGTATGATTTGTGGTATTTGATCTTGTTCTGAAATGGTTGTACGTGGTCTGAATTCCCGATGGAATTCAGGCTCTAGCCTTATTTCTGTGCTGGCCACGCTTGATTTTTGAGAACCCAAAAGGATATTCAGCTTGCTTTCATCGGATTTCTCGAGGTGCAGTTCAGGAATTGTAGTAGTTGGAACTGAATCACCAGGTATCTCTTGGTTCGCTGAAGAAGCCAGGGAATGGCTACTTTCAGTCTTTATTTCTCCTTCTAAAGGAGGGGAAACTTCACTTATATCTGCCTCAACGGAGCCTTTACTCTTATGCTTAGATTTCTTCTTCGTCGTTGTGGTTTTTACTTCAGAAACTTCTTGTGTTTTCTCGACATTTTCAACGTTTGTTGTATCTTCTGATTTACTAATGACAGGTTCTGATACTTCAGGTTCAACTGAGACTGCTGATACTGGTCTAGAATCGCCATAACAAGAACTATTGAGAGAAGATGATGGTGAAGCACATCCTTTGTAGTGTTTAACGGATTGCGTTGATCCAGTAGATCCTGTTTCGTCTTTCGTACGCTTCCTAGGCTTCCTCTTTCCCATGGTCTCTCTACCAGATGGAGACTTAGACTTTTCCTTCCTATCTCTGATATTAGACGTTGAACGTGAGCGACTTCTTCGTCTTTTAACTTCTATAAAACCTTCACTGTTATCCTGCGAAGACGTAGGTTGATCTTCGCTTTCGGTTACTGTAATTTGGACTTGGGGAACTAAAATATTTGCCTGGAGTATAGATTTGCTTTGAGGTTTCTCGGAAACAGCTGCTGTTTGGTTTGAATTTTCTCGAGTTGCCGACGCTATCACTTCTGCATAGGTTTTACCCAAGTGTTTTAAAGATTCCTGCGATACATCTCTTTTTTGAGTAGAACTCTGACAAATTTCATTCACATTAATTTCTGGGTTGTCATTTTCACTGTCAGTCTTGTCAGTCAGCGTTGATATCTTCGATTTTTCAAGAGCATGGACGTGTTTATCTTTGTCGGATTTATTATCGGTTGTTTTCACCTCTTCTCGGTTTTTAGAGGTCTCTAGAGAAACCACTTCTTTAGCTTTCTTTTTGGATTTATCTTTCGACTTTTTATTATTGATTGGCGATGATTTTTGCAAGGTGGGTTCTTCAATCACTGCAGAAGCAATTTCATCACGTATGAAACTTGAAGATGCAACTTTTTTCTCACTTTCCCAAGAATCTTTGATATTCGTTATTTTAACGCTTTGTGTTTCAGATTGCAAGAAAGAAATACTTTCAGGTTTTGTCTTCCTTTTAACTATATTAGCCCAAGATGGTGCAAACAGATTGTGCTCTTTTTCAGAAGGTATTTCAGAAGTCTCTTTTTTCTCTGATATGACCTGAGTAACCTGTTGTGGCTCATTTTCTCTCGGAGACGATTTCTGGTCTTCACTCACAATTTCTGTCGAAACAATTTTTTCGACCTGCAAAGGACTTTCTTTCGGAGAATCTTGTTTTTTAGATTTTTTCTTCTTTTTCTTAGATTTCTCGGATTTGGTATGCACTTCTTCTACACTACTTTCAACTGTATTGACATTTTCAACTAATACAACTTGCGTGGAATCTGTTGGAACAAAAGAATGCTGAATATTCTCATCAGTGCAAATAATTGGTTCTATCTTAGCTTCACTCATCTCCAATTTATTTTCCTTTTGCTCATCAACACTAACCACGTTAAGAATTTCTTCTGTTATAGGCGATTCGATTTCTTTACTTTCTGTTTCTGTGATAGTTTTCTCTACCAACAAGAAATCTTCGGTTGTGCTTCTTTCTGATGGTACGATATTGATGAATTCGGTTGTTTTATAAGTTGTTATATGGTCGGAATCTTCAAGTATTTGATCAATCCAAGCGTGGGTAGTACGATCTTCATAAGCAAAATAGGTATTTCCTTCGGACCAGGTAGAATTTGTGGTCGAAATGAACGTCTCTGAGTTATCATTGGTAGTTTGGAATGTTGGCTCAATATTTCTGAGACCAGGAACAAACTCAGCAGCGTTTGGATTCAAGCTAGATATGAATTCATCATAGTTTTCTTCAGAGACCTCTATTTTCTCAACAGAAATATGTTCTTGTATATCCACTGCATTATTTGGTATATCTTCGAAGGTCAAATTGGTTTTTTGAGTACTTACTACCAAACTTGATTCGATTTCATCTGCTATTTCACTTTGACTGTTTCTCTCGTTTTTAATGGAAACACTTTCGTCTAGAACTGCAACAGCTTGAGAATCTGTTGGTACTTCTCGATATTCCAGTATGTTTTCTTCAGGTTCTTCAATATTTGTTTCAATATTTTCCTTCAGATTTATTGGTACTCTTACTACTGCCTCTTCAAGTTCGATAGCAGTATCAGGTGATGATTTTGAGGGGACAACGTTAACAGGTATTTTTTCTTTTTCTTCACTTACTTCCTCAACTTCGAACTCATTTTCCTTCTGCTGAATTTGTTCTTCTTTTTTTGCAGTTGGTTCTGACTCAACAGTTTCGAGAACCTCTTGTTTGACTGTTATTGTTTCAGATTTTTCATTGAGCGTAGTCGTACTACCTTCCATCTGTTCCTTTTTTATGAATTTACCACATACCTCTTCAGATGTGGCAAATTGTAAAGATTCTTCTTTTTCGATAGTTTTCGCTTTTGAATTTGGATGGACTATTTGATCTTTAACTTCAGTTAGCATTGAATCAACATTCTCTACGTTAACCACATCTTTTGAGATCGATTCGTATGTTTTCTCCTTTTCTAACAATTCTTTAGTTGATTGAGCGTACCGAATTTCCTCTTCTTTAGTTTTGAGATACTCCTCAGCCTCTAGTATAAATTTCTCCAGATCAATAACCTGTTCTTTTGATGATTCGTCAATTGTGGCAGCCTCCTCAGCCTCTCGTATAAATGTTTCTAGATCAATAACCTCTTCTCTTGATGATTCGTCAATGGTGACAGCCTCCTCATATTCCAGAGAAGAATCCGTTTGTTCTTCATCAAGAATTTCTTCTTGTTGATTTTCAGACTGTTTGATGATGAGCCATTGTATTTCACTATCGTAAAAATTGAGTGTTTTGTAATGGATCAGTTTGATCAAATCCTCATATTGTTCAGATCGGATGAAATCTTTATGAATATTCATCAAAACTTGAGGTTTCTCATCAGTTAGTTCGGTTTCTTTTGTGATCACCTGATTTTCTTTAACCTTTCTTATATTCCATTCAATTTCTTTTCTCAACAACTGTGGTAATCCATATTCAACAAGTTTCACTAGGTCGTTATATTGTTCAGGCCTTATATTTCTTCCTCTAGTGTCCAAAATTGGTGCTTTAACTGTATCCTCTTGTGGTTTTGCAAGTTTGATATCAGTTGGGTCTTGCACAGATAGTTCAATTTGTATTTTCACATTCTCAACTTCTTTGTTCTTGAGAATGTCGGTATCAATTGAGTCTTTCATAATTTGTACTTCTTGTTTTTGTTCTTTCACATTTTTTATAATAACTTCTTTGTTTTCAAGAATTGATTCTTCCAGAACTTGTTTTTGTGCTCCCACACTCTCGACATTGATTTTCTTGATTTCAGAAATTTGCTCTTTTACATTCTCGACATTGTTCTTGGAAGTGTCCTCATCTATTAAGTCTTTCACAACTTGTCCATTTTGTTTCTGAACTTGCGCATTTTCAACACTAACTTCCATGCTCTTGGAAATGTCCATATCGATTGAGTGTTCCAAAACTTGTTCATTTTGTTCCTGCACTTCCACATTTTCAACACTAACTTCTTTGCTCTTAGAAATATCCATATCGATGGAATTATCCACAACTGGTTCATTTTGTGTTTCTACATTCACATTCTCAACTTCTCTGCTCTTCAGAACATACCAGAGTTCTTCTTTTTTCCACAAATCGAGCATATTATACTGAACTAACTTGAAAAGATCGTTGTACTGTTCTGTGAAAATATCAACTTTGATTAGGCTGGTTGGTTTTATCTCTAATTTTTGTTTTGGTTCTATCTGTTTGGTCTCTTTTTGTTCTTTCACTTCAACCTTTTCAGTTTCTATTATATCTTCTTCTGTTGGTTCAGGAGAATCTCTCTTATTCTTGGAGATCTGCCACTGTATTTCACTCTTCCATAAGTCCGACAATCTGTATTGAACAAGTTTAATTAAGTCACTATACTGTTCTATATATACTTCTTCGAGAACCATTTTTGATGGGATCGCGTCAATAATAGTAGTTTCTTTTGTTGTTTCATCAGAAAACTCAGATGATGATTGATGAAGAGTTCTTGTTTCTTGGACTTCTTTCTGTTCAGTGTCCTTCAATTTCTTCTCGTGCCAATTCAATTCAGATTTTCTCTGATCTATAACGTCATATCCTATCAATCTTATGATGTCTTCATATGTGCTGCAGTCTCTACGTTTTTCAGTAGGACTTCTCTCTGTTCGAGAAGTAACTTGTGGCGATATTGTATCACCTTTTGGTATACTTTCGGTTTTGGTTTCAATTGTCGCTACAACATCAACACTTTCAGTTTTGTTTTTTTGATCTTCTGGTGTTTCGGTATATTCTAACCTTGTACATTTAATCTTTTCTTCTTCATTAGGTTTTAGATTTTCTTCCTTGATTTCTACTTCCTTAAGTACTTCTACAACTTCTAGATCAACCTCTGGAGTTTCAACAATTTCAAACGACTCCGTTGGAGATACATATACTTCTTCCAATTTAGCTCCTTTTATACTATATTGTGTCTTTGATGCCTCCACAATAGGTTGTGCCTCTAATTTTTCAATTTTCTCTTTTTTGGCAGCTTTTGTTTCTTCAGATGCAATTGATGGTTGATCAGTTTTCTCATCAGGAGTAGCAGGTTTTTCACTACGAGCTTGCTTAGATTTTTTCTTCTTCTTTTCTTTTTTGGACTTAACACTGGGAACTTCATCAACATCACCTTTATCTGTTTTTTGAGATTCTGTAGATTTTATACTGGAAACAGTCTCAACTGTTGCAGCAGCAGATATCTTTTCAAATTCAATGAATTGTTCTGTTGAACTCTGTTGTATTTCTGATTCTAGAGGAATGAAATCTGCAGATCCAAATGAGACAGATTTTTTCTTTTTAGGTTTCTGTCTAGCTTCTTCCGAGTCAGGTTTGAGTAGACTTGAAGGTTTGCTCACTACACTTACACATTCCGAGTCAGTTGGTCTTTTCTGATCCTCAACCTCTTTGGGGGAAGGCAACTCATCCTTATGAATAATGTCATATTCGTCGTCGGTGCCAAGTTCTGGTGATTTGATTGGTGAAGGAGTTGGGGTTTCTTCAGGTGATTTTCTTTCTATTTCTGACCCAATCACTTCTATACGAATAAAGTCGTCACTTTCTCTGCTTTCAAATCGGTAGTCGGTAATTTTGGTTGTGATACTCTCTGATATTTTAACTTCATCGGAAGATTTCATCTGTTGGTTCAACAGTTCATGTACACTTGACATACCGGATGCACTATCTAACGGAACATTTTCTGTCTTTGTATCTAATTTATTTTTCAGAATTTCAGCGTAAGTGGTGACCATCTTATCCTGTTCTTTTGAAGATTTTTCAATTTGATCATGCTCATTCCCTTTGTGGGTTGTTTGAATCCTTTGACTAGAAATATCGATTACACTGCTCGATTCAACAATAGACAGTTGTTCACCGTGCTCTTCCTTAGTAGCTGTTGGTTTTGGCAAGTCTTGTTCAATTACAGTTTTTACTTCGTCATCTGATAGTTTACTAGGCTCATCTAAGACATCAATAATATTACTAGACTCTTTTTCAGTTGGGGCAGATTTTACGTTCTCTGGAATAGGTTGATCAACTTCTTTGTTCTCAAAAGTTTTAGCCACTGTTTCTTCATCATCTGACATCTCCATCGGTTCGTCCAGAAGGTCGAGAATGTTACTAGATTCATCTATAGGTAATCCAGCGTAATCTTTCTTCGGCAAAGAAATCTTTGATTCTTGAATGTTTGGCAAAACATTTACGTCCTCGTTTTCATCATCTGATAGCTGTATAGGTTCATCCAAAAGATCTAGAATATTACTAGACTCATCAATAGGCAGTCCAGCATAATCTTTTTTAGGTGGTGTGGTCTTTGTTTCTTTCTGAACAGATGACGGTTGTTTTTCTTCGATTTCATCGTCCGATATGTGCATAGGTTCATCCAATAGATCAAGGATGTTACTAGAGTCATCAATAGGCAATCCAGCGTATTCTATTTTAGGAGTAGTGGTCTTCGTCTCTTGTGAAATAGATATAGTTTGTTTAACCTCATTTTCATCATCGGACATCTGTATGGGTTCATCCAGAAGATCAAGAATATTGCTAGAATCATCGATAGGCAATCCTGCGTATTCTTTTTTAGGCAGAGAAATTGTTGTACCTTGTGAAATAGATATCACTTGTTTTATCTCATTTTCATCATCTGGAATTTGTATGGGTTCATCCAGAAGATCAAGAATGTTGCTAGAATCATCGATAGGCAATCCTGCGTATTCTTTTTTAGGCAGAGAAATTGTTGTATCTTGTGAAATAGATATCACTTGTTTTACATCATTTTCATCATCGGACATTGATATGGGTTCATCTAAAAGATCAAGAATGTTGCTAGAATCATCGATAGGTAATCCAGCGTACTCTCTTTTCGGTGTAATAATTTCTGTCATTTGCAGAAAAGATGTTATTCCTTTCTCTTCAACTTTGACCTCCAAAGTATCTTCTATTTGTTGTTTAGTTTCAGTATTTTCTAGCTCTTCATCTGATATTTGAAACGGTTCATCTAAGATATCCAAAATATTACTCGACTCGTCAATAGGCAACCCAGCGTATTCTTTTTTAGGAGGAGATATGATTTTCTTTTGTAACTCTTGTTTAATTTCGTCATCAGTCTTCATTTGGTCTTGTTCTTCATCTGATATTTCCATTGGCTCGTCTAGTAAATCAAAAATATCAGTTGAATTATCTATGGGCAGTCCAGCGTATTCTTTTTTAGCTACTGGCGATACCTGTTCAACTTGCTCAACCTGAACACCGAGAACATTGACTTTTTCAGACACAGTTATTTCAGATTTTTTTCCACCCTCAATGATAATCTCTTCACGTACTTTCATTTCAACTTCATCATCAGAGAATTCCATCGGTTCATCTAAAATATTTAGAATGTTAGTCGTGATATCAATAGGAAGACCAGCATATTCTGTCTTCTTTTCTTTCCTATCATCGATTGCCAATATTTGCCCTTCGTCTCTACTTTCTCCTGTTTCATTAGGACTTGAACTACTGATTTCTACCTTGCCTTGTCCATTTTGCTCATACACGACTTTAGAACTCACGTTCATAGAAGAAGACGAAGTTGTGATCATGGTACGTTTGGTTTCAACGCGAGTTCTTCTTTCAAGAACCGTGGATCGACAGATCTCAGAATCTTGGGAAGATTTGAAGAAGGCGCATTCGCTTTCGGTGCTTTTGTTGACGTCTGAACTCTCACTAACGTCTATGTTTTTGTTGTAAGCCTCCGCTCTGCCTTTCAAGATGTCCAATATGTCATTCACATCTGAGACTTCTTGGTCTACAATGGAATCAGTTCTGGAGATCTTATCTTCAGTTCCTGTAGTTCGATCTTCAGTTCTAGTGATCATGTTTTCTGATTGCAGAGTCTGGACTTCAGATAGATCTCTTTTCCCTTCTTGTTTGCTACTACGGGTTTCTGTAATAACTGTTTGTGTTCTGTATTTTGGACGTTCTTTCACTGAACCAAATATAGCCTGTTCGATATCTCCAGGGCTGATGAATACTCCTGAATCTTCTCTTACCTCTTGGAAATCCAATACATCTAAGGGAACCTTCCTTTGTTCCTCAGAGATTTCTCTTTCTGAAGGTAGCCTCATTTTTAGTGATATAACTGGTTTCGTTCTGATCTCCTCATGAGTAATAAGTGTCACTTTAGTGATTCCCTCCTGTGTTTTTCCCGGTAGTATTCGAGTTTCAATTTTTGAGACTACTCCTTCTTGCGATTCGGTTTCTTGGATTTCATTAACTTTTGAAACTATAGCAGAACAAGTTTCAGTAGTCTGAGTAGACATTCGTTTGTTTTCTTTCCTAATCTCCGGCTGTTCTACAGTCTCTTTTGGTTCTGATGTTTGCGTGTTTTGTTTGGTGTTTTTCTTTTTTTTATTCTTTTTCGATTTTTTAGTTTCAGTTTCATTTTTGTCTACGAGTTCAGTTGTTACAGAACTTTCATTTGATTGTATCGAAGATTTTTGGGTATCTGTTTCCACCACTTCAGTCTGTTGGGTTGTTTTTTCGAGAATCAACTTTGTGGTTTCGAGCCCTGTGATTTCTGTTGACACTCTCACAACATTTTCTAGTTCCTTCTCATTTGTAATGAATGTCTCAGTTCTTTGGCTAGTTGTCAAATTTTCACTAGAAGTTTCTGTTTCATCTGATTTATTTTCAGACACTTCATTTTTCTTTTTAGATTTTTTAGATTTTTTCTTCTTAGGAACAGCATTCATATTAACTGACTCTTCTACGGGAACATGTTCTTCTTGATCATTTTTAATCGAAGCTGCCTCAACTGACTCTGTTATAGTATTAGTAGTAACATTACTGCAAATACTTTCTTCAGTAACGGTAGATTCTATTTCAGAGTGTAAAAGTTTTTTGGTCTCTTCAATTTTATCTGAAGTAGTCACTTGTATTGTAGGTTTCTTCTTAGGTTTTTTAGATTTCTTGGCTACATTTTCTTCATTAACTATCAATGTTTTTTCATTGATATTAACAGCATTTTTATCTTTATCAGTTTTGAAGTCATTTTCAGTTGACGACTCAGTAGAAGGATTATGGATCTCTATATCTATTTTGTTGGTATTTTCTGTTGATATTGGTGATTCTTCTTTTAATTTTTCGAGTTCAGTATTGACTTTAATTTCAGAATCGGGCTCATTGATCTTTGTCATCTTCTTCGATTTCTTAGATTTTCTTTTTTTGCCAACACTTTCTTGGCCACCTTCCTTTGAAATAATTTCCATATTTTCACTAATGGCTTTTTGTGTACTAATAGATTCAGAGATAACTGTTTCTGATATTTCCGAAATTTGTTGTTCTGTTTCATCTTGTTCCTGCTCTATTACTTTTTTAGTTTGACAAATATTTTCAATCACCATTGGAACGTCAGATTTTAATTCTATTGTTTCAGAAAGTACTTCTTCTTTATTGACCACCATTTCTGAGGTATCTGTTGCTGAGACAATTTCATCTTCATTACTTCGCAATTTGTCTTTGGGGCTAATGTCAACATTAATTTGTTTTTCAGATTTCTTTGATGTTTTCTTCTTTTTGGAAGCACTCTCTTCTTTTACTATAGGGGATTCTTCTGGAATATTACTCTTCTCTTCTTCGATAAATTCACGAGTTATCTTTACATTTTCGGATACAAGAGAACTAGAAGAGGTTGTAATTTCAGATTTTATGAATTCTTCAGTTTGCACTATTGATTTGTTTTCACCAGATTCATCAACTTGTACAACACCAGACTTATTTTTATTCTTCTTCTTTTTCTTAGATGATGTCTTCAGAGCATTATCTTCCGATTGATTTGGTATTGGTTCCTGAGTTTCATCAATTTGTTTCTTCTCTGAATCAACTTGATCTAAAGCTTTAGATCCTGATTTACTCTTTTTCGATTTCTTCTTCAAACTCTTCGCATCAGTTATTTGGGTTGATTCTTCGATATTCAATACTTTTGATTGAGATTGTTGTACAGAAATATTTTCGTCAACCTTCCTAAGATTTTCGTTTTCAGTTGATGATACTGAGTCTTTAGATTTCTTCGATTTTTTGTTTTTAGCTGATTTGTTAGATTGTTTGCTTATATTATCGGTATCGGTATCAAGACTTGCAGTATCTTGTTCTGATTTTGGAACAATTTTTCGATGGTCTTTCTTTTGTTCCATGGGTTTGGATTTCTGAGAAGGCACCTCAGAAATATCAATTTTTTCAGATTCTGTTTCTGTAACATATACTTGTTCGGATATATCCAAATGTTCGCGTTTTTCAATTTTGTCGCTATATAGTTTTTTATGGGTATTTCGAGGCTTTATTTCATCTAAATCTACTTTTGTGTTATCTTCCTGAGAACTATAAGATTTATCACTCTTATCTCTCGTTGTTTTTTCGCGCTTTTGAGCATAGCCTTCGTTGTGTCGATTTCGATGTGACCATCTACCAGAACCATGTTGTTTATCATCAACATGGAGGTTGCCTTCTTCTTTACGAGTAGACTTTGGTTTCTTATATTCATCGTCCTCAGACCTGGCACTGTGTACAGGCTTTGGAGACATCTCTTTCGCGTTTGTGGTTTTCGTACTGGATGGCTGGATAGTTTTTTCTAGACCTTGGGAAAGGATGCTTGCGTAGGAGAAGGTCTTAGTCGGTTTTGTTTCCGGTGGTACCTCAACGGTCTCCTTGGGGGATTCCACCACATTTTCAACGACGTTGGTTTCGGTGCTTTCTTCTATCATTGGAACGTTGGGAGTGGCCTCATAGTTAGTTGGAGGTTCGTACTGCTGAGAGGAATGGTAAGTACCAAGACCGGAATTGATGAGTTGTTGACCGGAAGCTATGAATCCAATGGCTTCCGGTACCGGGATATAGTAGGTTGTACCCGGCATAGAGCTGTAGTAAGGCACGTTAGTAGTCGGCATTTGCATCATTTGTGAATTGGTGTAAGTGTTGATGTATTGACTCCAAGCATCTTGCAACGTGTATGTCACTTGGGGGTCCGAGACCGGCACTGAAGCTACTGTCGAAGTGTGTATTTGCCGTGCAGGTTCTATGTTGGTATCGCGCACATACTGAGTTTCAGTGGTTACAGTTTCAAAAACGGAAACGCTCGAACTTTCCTCCGAATGATGGCCTTTCAAGACCTCAGCGTATGGAACTGAGCCCGGCTGCCACATGGGACTCGGAGATCTCAATCTCTTCTCTATCTTAGGCGCGAGGTTGTAATTTTGTTCGCTTGGTTCATCACATTCACTTATAACAGTTTCGGTACGGGTTGGTTCAACGATTATTACAGTTTCTTTACGTCTAGGGGATCTACTTTTTCGCGGACTTCTTTGCGTTTCTTCTTGATCACGTTTAACTGGTTTAGTCTTTGGTTTAGCGAACGCTTGTTTGGACTGTTTGGTCACGATAGTTTCGACGTTTATCTCCGGTATGGAGGCAGTTGACTCGATTGCAGGTCGTGGATGTTGCAGCTCATCCTGAGATGGTTGGGCGAATCTCTCCGTGGACTTGGAACGTCCTGCTGCAATATCTGCATAGCTGAGATCCAGATTGACCATCGTGGCGGACGCTGTGTAGTTGTAGGGATCCAGTTCTTGTATGGCGATCGTCAGTTCTTTAATCCGCCGTGTTGTTGAGGTCTGCTCGCGCGGCAACAATGAAAAAGTAGCATCAGTAAACGCGCATTTAAAGGTTTTTCGCAAGATGGTTGACGCGTTGTCGTTTTTATCAGGTGTTATGGTCAAGATCGGTGATTGGTCGGTTGGTTGGTGGGCGGGATTGGGATTGGTCACTAGGTGTCAAGACGGTCCGAGTCCGGCACCCCTCTCTGTGCAATAAGCTTCATCCGCTCATTTCTGGCGGATATCTTACTTTGCAGAGCGCGGATTCGGTCTTTGAGCATCTGAACACCGAGACGGGAAAAGAAAGGACGCAGCAAAATGAAAGAGAAAAAAGTGAAACATGAAATTAAGTAAGTAAATAGCGAGATGTGATAAAAAAATGCTTGCTGTTCATATCGGACCCTCCTGCTTTTCGACAGCACAAGAAAGATTGATGATGTCTATGTCTACTGAGTGATGGTGTGAAACAAAAAGGAAGAGGTGTGATATGAACACGTCTAAATGGTAACTAAAACAGTGATTATGTCCCTCAAATAAGCATACATAAGTGAAAATGACTTGAAGCAAAAGCAAACAAAGCAAACCATAAAAAAATACCCAGCTACGATAGTTCTTGAAGATTCCTACTCGTCAACCCTTCAGCAATAGACCTACATCCCATATTTCCAACTTACCCTTCCCATTTCAAAAACAAAATTGATTCATTATAATGAAATTCGAGAAATAACTGAAAAAATTTTTTTTTAAATCAAGCGTAGGTCTTTACTGCTCTATCCCCCAAAACCAAACGTTACAAACACACTCTTACGATACCTACCTTCCCAGCTGTCAGGAAATTAAGTTGTTAGTACGATTCACATGAAAGCATTACAAACCACCTTCTTCAAGAACTATCGCGGCACAAATAAGAGCCATTGTGCTGAAATAAACAAATCTCCCAGCTGCTAGACGGATAGGTGAGGTGGAAACACCTTGATGACGACCAAACGCGTCAGTCATCTTGCTGTTTACATCAAAATGTTTCCAAATGGTTGCCATCAGTAGGATCAACTTAAACATTGAGATGTCCCCTCGAGATTTTTATGGGTTTATGTTGTTGGCTCTATGTTGCGTCTGCAGTGCTGTTTGCTCAAGAGGATGATGGCATGATCTGTTAGTATCCCGAAGGTCGAAGACTACCATGACTTCATGAGAGAATATGAGCTACCGAAGGATGGCGAATTGCATGAGTGGAGACAGTTACCACAAATCCAAAAGACTCTCACAAATCAAAACACTCTTTCGTCACATTTCATCTCGACACCACTAACAGTTCATGCCACCACGCCTGTTCTAGAGTAACTCCTCTTGTTATTCCACAAAAACGACCTACCTGTTGTTCTTTGAGGGCCTGGTCTCTGTCATCAGCCAGATGAACTGGCGCCATTGCCGTTCTGAGCTGTTGTTCAACCTGTACCATCTGTTGGCGGAGCTGCTGAACCTCTAGTTGGTACTGGTCTACTTGGGCTATGGCTGTCTCCAGTTGGGCCGTTTCTTGTCTGATATCTTCTTCCAGATCATTCAATTCTTTGAGAAGTTCTTGGGCGGATTCGGTGACCTTGGCTTCTCCGCTTATGCCAGAGCTAAAGTGGAGCTGCGAAAAGAAGAAGTACGTTTGATGGGTTCAAATCTTGATGACTAAAGAACACACCTGTAGTTTCTTGACAGAAAGGGAGATCTTCGACTTTTGTGTGTGGATGTCAGCCATCATCTTCTCCCTTAAGGCGTGCTGGTCTCTTAGGGCCTTCTTCTTGTTTTGCGGGGATTCTAAAGAAGCCTTGTTCTTCTCAACCCAGTTCCTCACGTCCTTCATCTTCTTCTCGCATTGTTCCCATTCTTCTGAGGTTTCTTGTAGGAGTCCGTTCTGAAAAATATTCGATTAGCCTTAAGGTGGAAAATATTGAGATTCTTACTCTTTCTAAGATGAGAGCTTCTACTTCCGTTTTAGCCTCATCGGCTTCTTCCATCTTTTTGGGGAGATCTCCAACGCTAGTGTGATTACCTATACTCTCTAGCTCTTTCACCATGTCACTGAGGTTTTTAGTTGCTATTTTACATCCCTTGACAGCGTTCTGAAATGAAGCGTTATTTAGATTCAACAACCACATCGAAGAGGAAGATAGTCCTCACGTTATAATCGTGTAGCCTCTGCTTGGCTTCTTGGAGCGTGCTGATATACAACGGCTCTTGGAGGAAGATCTTCTTTTCCTCCACCCAAGCCATCACAGCCTTGTAAAGCGTCAAGAATCTCTGCCAGGCATCTAGAGTCTCTCCTACCTGCTGACGCTTCTCTTCAAGCCATGTTTTGACCCTTTGTAACTGATCAGTGAGATCAGCGATGGTGGAAAGGATCAGTTGTGCCTCCTTTTCTTCTCTAGTCTTCTCGGCGATGACCTTACCATTCTTGGTCAACTTGTCCAGACGATCCCAGATCCCTGAGATCTCAGATTGAACCTTCTGAAGATGCTCGTGAAGGATTTGAGGTTCGATGCTTCTGTCTTGTATTTTGATCTCGGCTTCCTTGATCCAGGATTGGACCTTTTCGACGTCGGTTAGGTACTCAGTCCTGACTGTTCGTGCCTTCTTAAACTCCCTGTTCTTTTCCTCCATTGCGTTGAGGACTGTCTCACCGCAGAGCTCCAATTGGTTGAGTTCTTGGGCGATGTCCGATGGTAAAGAACCTTGGGATTCGTAGGTTTTCGTTATATCTTCAGCTAAAGTTTTGCTGTTGCTTAGTTCGGCTTCTACGCGTCTCTTGAGATCGAGCAGAGCCTCTTCGGTCTTGTAGATGTCTTGGTCGAAGACGTAAAAACTGTCGGCTTCTTCTTTCAGCCTGTTTAACCTCTCTTTCTGTTTGGATATTTGAGTGAGGATCTGGTCTATCCTCGATAAGTCTACCTCAATTTGAGTTCTTCTGTTCGATAGGGTTTCTATGAGCCTGGAACAAGAGGATAATGTTGATTTGGGTTGGAGTTTTAGCCGGTGAAATCGTGTACGGTATATCGGCTATTCGAAAAACGTAGAGCGCTATTTTTACGGGCTACGTGACCTGTTGGCATAGTTTGAAAGCGACTAGAATGACGGAACGCCTGTGTCCGACGATCAATTCTGAATTCTATATAAAAATCGCCCATAATTTTATACGTCGGGATTTGAACAATCCGAATATTCCGTATTGACCTCAGTTTGTTGTCAAACTGTTTCCGTTCTATTTTGGTCTGGTGGTTTCAAGGTCGAAGGTCGAGTTGGGAAAACGAATTTTTGCGATCACCGGAGTAGAAATCGATGTATTTTTTTAATGATACCGGCATCCTGAAATTTAACTGAATATCTTGTTGATCTAATTGGCTTATAAGTGATGATGAAATTTGGAACTCTATTTGTTTCCGTTTCGTTACAGCCAATGGAAAGTGCCTAATTACGAATAATAAATTATGTTTGATGATTAACAGGTGTTTGGTCTTCAATTTTAGATTTTTTATATTTTGCGAGTTTGAAAAGATGATTCACCATTTTCCATAAAGATTTTTTTTACCACACCTCGGAAGTTCCATCAATTTTGAAGGCTAGAATTTTAGGAAGATATTGAGATAAATCCTTAGATGCGCTACTTGTGGCTTTCGTAATCTTTCACATCTGACTTGAATTTCATTTAATTTTTGGAACCACTAAAGAACTCGAATTGAACTCAACGAGTCGATAGAATGATCAAATTTTGGTGAAAATAAAAAAAGACATCCAAGCAGATCTGTTCTGTTTGAAGGTATGGAATATTGGATTTGGAATGTTTAAACAACGCACTATAATCCTTTCTAGAATTCATTTTACATGAATTGAGACATCGCGTTCCACAAAACCGAATTGAACGCGAATTCTCGCGTAGATCTTGCAGCGTCCCACCATCCGTCCTCACCGCCGGACAAACCCTCGTGTGCGACCCGTCCTTTAGACCACGCGAAAACGCCGGATAACCGTACACAATTTTCCCGCGCGGACATCACGGCCGGAAAATCACCTCGGAAAATGCTCTAATAGCGAAAATTCCTCGTCTGGAAGCGGGACAAAAAGCGCGCACTAAACTCCGTCGACTCGCCCGACGGGACTAAAGGCGACACGGCCGATCGAACTTGTCGCGTGACTTGAAGAGGGTGTTTTTTTTCGTTTGGGGGGGTTGCACCTTGCACCGGCAAGCACTCTTTTGATCAGATTCACTTTCTTCGAACTGCGTGGGCTGTCCAGCCACCCAGATGATGCGTTCGTGCGGATTGAATCGTTGGAAATGATTTGGTGAAAAGAAAGGTTTCGCGTTTTATTTTTGGCGCACGGGTCGCGAGCGTACGCGAGACGATCGTCGATTATTTTTAGAGATACCGATGGGACGCGGTTGGCCAAAAATTGTGTCAATTCTGATGTCGGGAGTGTGTATGTATAGGCGATGCATCGGAACATCGTTCGACAAAAAAAAATATGCGGAAAATAGGTTACAATTGATGTTGTGGGAGGTAGTCGGGCGATATTATCTTGGGAGGCAAGGACCGGACATTTTTTTTCAGGAATTCGCGTGAAAAATTTCGCGAGTTTTGGTTTATTATTTATGAGGTTTATTTATACAAATTTTATTGAACTTAGAGGGGGTTTGTAAAAAAAAAACAAGCATTTTGCTTATAGTTTTCAATGATCTTCACTCGAGTGCTTTTTTAATTCTTAAAATTAATTTGTGAACAAATTGTACAGGGTGGGCAAATAAGCGAGGTAAGCGGCTATATCTCAGGATCCACTCATCGTAGAGACTTGCGGTAAAAATTTTTATCACTAAAGTGTACAAGAAAACACACTGGATATTGTTTTGAAGTTCATAACTCTACCGCTAGGGGGCGTAATAGCTATCGTCGAGTAGAAAAATGAATTTCAATCTTTTTGAATTGTCACTTTCGATTTTACGGCATCAAATAAGGGTAGGGGAAAGGGAGAAATTTGACTGATTGAAATGCCTGTAACTTCAGTTTGGTTCAACATTTTTGAGCAAATTAGATCTCGTCTGAAAGATAATATCTTGTTTATTGAGGACAAAATATAGTCATGATAAATTTGTTTTTGCTGCTTTCGATAGGGGGCGCTAAGTCAGAAGTTCATTGTTTTGTTCATTTTACTGCGAAATTTCAAATGTAATGATAGGATTTTCTCAACAGAAACAGAAATCCCATCAAATTTGCATGAAAACATCTGAAGGTCGCAAAGCGATAATTTCATGCGTTCTGAAGTTATGGCCGAAAGAAGATATTCTTCAACTGATGCACTGCGAAATATCAAATTGTGTTTTAAGTTCTGACAGAAACAGAAATCTCATCAAATTTGTATGAAAAAACTAAAAGGTCGCAAAGCGATAGCTTCAGGGGTTCTGGAGTTATGGACGAAAAAAGATATTCTTCAACTGATACACTGAAAAACTAAATTGTGTCTTCTTTCGGCCATAACTCCAGAACGCCTGAAGCTATCGCTTTGCGACCTTCTGGTTTTTTCACACAAATTTGATGAGGTTTCTGTCAGCACCTAAAGACACAATTTGGTTTTTCGCAGTGCATCAGTTGAGGAATATCTTCTTTCGGCCATAACCCCAGAACGCCTGAAACTATCGCTTTGCGACCTGCAGGTTTTTTCATGCAAATTTGATGGAACTTCTGTTTCTGTTAAGAAAATCCTATCATTACATTTCAAATTTCGGAGTAAAATGGACAAAACAATGAACTTCTGACTTAGCGCCCCTTATCGAGAGCAGCTGAAACGAATTCATCATGAGTATATGTGTTCCTTAATCAACAAGATATTATCTCTCAAACGAGATCTAATTTGCTCAAACATGTTGAGACAAACTGAAGTTACAGACATTTGAATCAGTTAGATTTCTCCCTTTCCCCTACCCTTATTTGTTGTCGTAAAATCGAAAATTACAATTCAAAAAGATAGAGAACACAAATGAATGAATGAATTTGTTCTACATCATTTGTGCTGTTAATATTTCCACGAAAATTCTTCGGATTCTGTTGACAATTATAATAATAATATTTATTCGAAATGAACATGAAATGTTCGAGTAATTTTAGAGTGTTTCATTCAAGCTTTACTACGAGAAACGCTACTTTGAAGAAATGCTATTATCTAACTTCGCCACGAAACGAAATTTTTGGTTGGGTGTCTGTTTAAGGTTAACTATAGTCGCTAAAGCTCGAAATCTAAAAAATAAAACTCAAAAACTTAACTCACCCTTCGTAACTCCTGTTCAGTTGGGTCAATTTGTCCGAGAGAACCTTCGAAGAAGTCTTTGAAACACCATCCAAAAAGACGATTATATTCCTGGACAAGTCTACAGTCTCGTCCTTGTGGCTTTGAAGTGATGCTGCTTCCGATTGCAGTTCCTGCAAAAAAAGAGAAACTCGCTGTCAATTCTCCTACGCCAATCCATATACAGCAAAAAGAATAAATGACGACGAATCACAGGATATATACGATGGATCCCAATTAGTTAGCTATTTTATTCAGCTCGGGAATTTTTTGGATTATATTGGAATATAATAGGAGCTTATTCGGGAAAACTCATTGTAGGTAAATTCCGATAGAAAGATCCGAAGCAATTTGATTCATTCAGCTTCAATGATAACATTGTTATTTCGTATCATATTATCGTGTATGCTATTTCTAATACAGCAGCTCGTGATTCATTTATCGATTAATTTTTTCTTCAGTTTATTTCTGAAAACATCTTTGTGTGAATTTATCGCTCTCCACCAAAATGGTTTTATCGGTCATAAATTACCTACAAAATCTCGTTTAAATTGATATGATAGCTTTGCTTTTTGAGCGTTCGTTCTCAAAAACGATATACACAGTGTTTGTAAGTGACGATTTTGCGCCTAGAATTGTCTCATAATGATTCAGTAATGACTTCAGGGTGATAAACATAGATAGAGGGAGCATATGTCATTTTCAGTAAGCAAATTTTGTCCCCTACATGAACTATCAAATTTGACATGAAGCGCGCGGAAATGAAAACATATCAGTGATACGATATTTCACTCAATTCGCGAGTTTCTACACAAAGAACGCACTTGTTATGTCCCATAGTGAATCAACGTTTCATATTAACTCAAAATATATTGAAATAAATACCTAAATATATCAGAAATTCAGAAAACAAACTTCAAGCGCGCCAAACTACGTGAAACAACCGATGACACTAGGAGAGCAAAAGTTGCCAAACCTTGGATTTCAACAGGTAGATACAGAAAATAATAAATATTCTGCTTATTATAAATTCGACAATTAGGAAAAATATCAGATTCCAAATATTCAAAATTGCATATTCAATCGGGAATCACTCAAATAAATATATTTCATTCAATATAATATACATTCATAACGATATAGTAAAATTGTGGATTTGAAAATATATCACAATCCGAAAATGTAATATAACCATGTAGGGGACTTGTAAAAATTGCGTATACTTCCTATATCTATGTTTATTACTTTATAGTTTCGGCTCAGTCAAAAGGTGCTCACACACGAACTCACCTCGACCAACTTCTTCGTGGCAATCACATGGTCCCTATTCCTGACAACAGTCTCTATATGTTTCGATCTCTCTTCGATGCCAGCCAAAAGGCTCTCGAAGTTTTGCCAGCGACCTTCGAAGGTCTCCCAGACCTGGGCCAAGCTCGTCAGGGTATCTCTTCTAGTCTCCAAGTCCGAAACCAGCCGTGTCCATTCGTTGGACACCTTCTGTCCTTGTTCTTCTATGTTCTTCTTGTTTCTTTCGTCCGCCTGTTCGGAAACCTCGTTCACTGATTGCAGGAAAAGGTCAAGCTCGAATTGTTGGTTCTGCAAATGGAAATTGGCAAGTTTTAAGATCGGAAGAAATAACATTGGTATCTATTAGTGTTACGTCGTGAATGTACCCTGTAGCTCCTGGAGAAAATTTGTTGTTTGTTGGCGCCACCTGCGGCCGCGGAATGAACCCGGTCGGTAAACAAACATCGCCATTAATTAATAATTTTCTCAAGTGTCGAACTGTGCTTATCTACTCGAAAATTTATCAAACTTAAGTTCATTGCTTACTTCAAATTCATCCATCATATTTATATATTTCAATTCCTGTTCTTCTGTTAAAAACTGATTAAGCAATTTCGAGTGAAGTGTGTGATACTCGAATTAAGTGATAACCACGAAGCCGGTGCAGAAGAGGTTAATCATCCCTTTCACCTATCCACATAACCACCTTCTGCCACCAGATTAGTGGGTGAATTCACAGACACCATCTCTTTTAACTCACGTGGTAAGTGCACACAAAATTCATTCAACAAATTGCTTAATCTCTTAATAATTATTGTCGTTTGAAATTGGTTGTAATAATTTGCAATCATTTAATAATCTTATTATGTTTGTTGAATTGTTTGTACCAAAATTAATGGGAATAGCTTTTATAATTTACGAAAAATGATGAATTTATGAGGTTTCTCATTGGAATTAATGAATCAAAAAGTTATCAAAATGACAATTGCAACATAAAGAGTTTTGTGGAAATCACAGTTAGAAGAACTAGTTTTTTGCTAAATTTCACTGGTTCAGAAATGAGTTTTTCCACAAAATATTGCTACTAATGCGATCCTAAAATTTCTCTAACACCTTATAAAACAACAGAGAAACCACGATACCATAGTAACGAACTCAATTAACACGTGGAGCATTATTGGCATAAGTTTCACTTGGGTGTCCCATAGGAAAACTCTATAGTTTTTCTATATTTTTTTGTGATATTTGTATACATTTCACATGTGTTTGAATCTCTCATGACCCTAGTAGGCGTTATCGAAATTCATCAGGAAAAATCACTTGATTCAACATAAAACATGATCTGATATGTTGTTGAATTTTTTGTACCAAAATTTATGGAAATAATTCACGAAAAAAAATGGTTTTCCCCGATTAATTTCTAAGATTTTCATTGGAATTAAGGAATCAAAAAGTTATCAAAATGACAATCGCAACAAAAAGAATTTGGAAAAATCGTAGTTGGAAAATTTTTTTTTGCTGAATTTCACTGGATTCAGAAATGATTTTTTCCTCGAAATATTTTTTATAATGCGATCTTAAAATTTATGAAACACCTTATAAAACAACAGAGAAACCACGACCCATAGAAACGACCTCGATTAATACTTGAAGCATTATTGTCATAAGTGTCACTTGGGTGTCTTATAGAAAAACCCTGTAGTTTTTTTTATTTTTTGCATATTTCTGTGATATTTGTCTACATTCTACATATGTCTAAATTTCTCATGACCTTAGTAGCAGTTGCGTTGCCGAAATCTATTAGGGAAAAACACTTGATTCAAAATGAAATATAATCTGATTATGTTTGTTGAATTTTTTGTACCAAAATTAGTAGAAGGTCTAATTCTATAATTTACGAAAAAATTGTTTTTCCTTGATTAATTTCGAAGGTTTTCCTTCGAAATAATTAAATCAAAGAGTTATCAAAATGACAATTGCATCAAAAAGAGTTTTGTGAACATCGCAGTTGAGAAAACTATTATTTTTTGTTGAATTTCACTGTATTCAGAAATGAATTTCTCCTCAAAATATCGCTACTAATGCAATCCTAAAATTTCTGAAACACCCCATAAAACAACAGAGAAACCACAACCCTAGAAACGAACTCGATTAACACGTGAAGCATAATTGTAATAAGTGTCACTTGAGTGTCCTATAGGAAAACCCTATAGTTTTTTCTATATTTTTGAAAATTTTTTGTGATACTTGTCTATATTTTATATATGTCTAAATCTTTCACGTCCTTAGTAGCCATTGCCAAAATTCCTTAGTAAAAAACACTTGTTACAAAATGAAACATAATCTGATTATGTTTGTTGAATTTTTTGCACATAAATTAATTATTAGAAATAGCTTTTATAATTTACGAGAAGAAAAAAATTGTTTTTCCACGATTAATTTTGAAGATTTTTCATTGGAATTAATAAATCAAAAAGTATGAAAATTGCTGTTGGAAAACAAATTTTTTTGCTAAATTTCACTGGATTCAGAAATGAGTTTCTCCTCGAAATATCGCAACCAATGCGATCCTAATATTCCTGAAACACCTTATAAAACAACAGAAAAACCACGAGCCTCACAAACGAATTCGATTAACACGTGAACACCTAATAATAATAATAATACAGCGATTATAATAAAGACATTAATTATACCGGCACAACACCCATATAATTACCACCCGTTTCATTCAACCTAACCTCCAATCCAAACACCCGTCAAAAAAAAAACCAAAACAAAAAACTCACTAATAGCTAACACCTAAAAAAAATTAATAAAAAAAAACACCCGAAAAGCACGTTCACACCGGAAAGTATTTCGCTTATTGCACCGACTGCACAAACCGCTCGTGTCCTGTCACTGAGAACTCTCGCGATCACTGAGAGTTCAGAGCCGGCCGCAGGCGTCCGCGACGAAATTCCGAGGTGACAGCCTTGACTAAGGCCGGACGCACACGTCGGGCCACCTTCTCCATCGTTATAAAATCGGCGATGACGCAATTGTCGGACGAATCTCCCGAAACGCGTGTGATGATCTCATCGCTCGCGATTCTCAGGCGATTGACATGATTCGGTTAGGGCGGGAGTGCGGACCGGGTGCAGTCGGGGCTTAAGGGATCGCGAAGTCGATCGATCTGAAGAAATGCCTAGCGATTTGTTTGCGTTTCTAGGTGTTGCTTTACTTTCGGTTTATTGCCGAGGGTTGTGAAGCTTTGAGATCGGTTGTGGGGAAATATGGGATATTTGTGAAAACCCACTTGAAATTTCGTTAATACTAGCCCATATTCTCAGTTTTCCGGTGTACGTAACAGGCCAATTTAAAAGTCCCCGGTCTACCATAGTAAAACACATTTTTTTTTGGCAACATTCGATTTTATTATTCAACATAGTTGCCTTCGAGGGCGATACAACGATTATAGCGATCTTCCAACTTTTCGCTTCAAAAAAAGCCTCAGTTTCGCCGATTACTTCTTCATTGGCGCTGAATTTCTTTCCAGCGAGCATTCTCTTGAGGTCTGAGAACAGGAAAAAGTCGCTGGGGCCCAGATCTGGCGAATACGGTGGATGCAGAAGCAATTCGAAGCCCATTTCATGCAATTTTGGCATTATTCTCATTGATTTGTGACACGGCGCATTGTCTTGATGAAAAAGCACCTTTTTTTCTTCAAATGGGGTCGTTTTTTAACGATTTCATCCTTTGAAAGATCAAATAACGCTATACACTGTGTCCGTAAAGTATGGAACAAATTCATTTTCAGCTAAATAGACCATTTTAAGAAATGATCCTGAAACACGTCGATTTTTCATTTGAATTTACCGTATTTTAAAATAATAATCTAATATACAGGGTGAATTACTTTCAAGTAATGACGTCACCGTCATTTTTTTTTAATAGAACACCCCCATTTTGTCTCAATTTTCCGATTACTCTAGCTGAGCTGATTCCAAAAATGTATCACATGATGATTCCAATTGGTACAGGGTGGACAAAAATACAATAGTTTTGTGTGTGCTCATAAAGTAACACGTAACATTCTTTATTAGTTAAATCAACAATATTATCGAAAATACTTATTGTCTAGCGGCAATTGGTTTGAATGTAACACCCTGTAGTTTGTTACAACTACTCTATCAATAAGTATCTTTGATAATATTGTTAATTTAACTAATAAAGAATGTTACGTGTTACTTTATAAGCACAACCACAAAACTATTGTATTTTTGTCCACCCTGTACCAATTGGAATCAACATGTGATACATTTTTGGAATCAGCTCAGCTAGAATAATCGGAAAATTGAGACAAAATGGGGAAGTTCCATAAAAAAAAATGACATTGACGTCATTACTCGAAAGTAGTTCACCCTGTATGTTAGATTATTATTTTAAAATACGGTAAAGTAAAATAAAAATCGACGTGTTTCAGGATTATTTCTTGAAATGGTCTGTTTAGCTAAAAATTATTTGTTCCATATTTTACGGACACAGTGTATAATAATCGATGTCATAACTCTAAATTCGAGTATACTATTCTAATGTCAAACAGTATTGGCTTTGCTATGACCAGTTTTTAAGAAACACATTGAAGAAGGAACACCGTTATTACAAAAAAGTTATATACAATGAAAATGACATTGCGCTGTGTGTCTCAAGTTCGATGCTCACTGAGAGCATCAGAAAACTATAAGATTTAGATAAAAATCTTGAAGGACCCCCGATCTCTTTTTTCGAAATAATAAAAGAACAGAAAGCAGATCATAGACATCTGATTCGTTCTCGAGTCACAGGACTTTTCTTGAAAAATGACTTTGAAATATTTCGCTACACGATTTTTAGCCTTTAAAATTCATGAATCGTCGTTTCCAGATAGAATAATCAATGCAGTGAAGAAATTCCAATACGAAATTCCAATTTAATATTTCCGGGAAATAATTGAGGATTGCAAAATAATTCTTTCTCATAATTCAAGGGAAGAAGTGAACCATTTTCGATTTTTTCCCATCTACCTAGCTCCATTTGCTACCGAAATCAACCATTGAATCCATCCATTTTAATTACAGGTTTGCGTTTTCTCAGAATCCTTCGATCGATACCACGATGAAAAGTTGATTCTCTCTAATTTGAATATTTGAGCAAAGTATTTACCGAGAATGCACTTCACTTCGAGAATATTACGTCACCGTTTGAACAAATATAACGTTGACCATTATATCGTATGTAATTTTCTTGGAAATTGAGGTTATCCTTGAACTCAAAATTTGTCCCACATCTAACACAACTAAATCATAATTTCATTTTTCACGGACCTGCTTCCATGAGTGATCGAGACAGATACATGGGTAAATGATAAATAATTTATGACAGCCTTATCGGTAAGCAGTGAGAAAACCCTGGAATACGAATGAAAGATACACAATAGTTTATCAGTTTGCTAAAGTATACACAGGTGATGTTTGCAAGTAACACAAGGCAGTGTCATTCGGGTTTAATGCTGATTACAATATTGTAAAAGCTTCTCACTAAATCAACTGCATGGCTGTAGAAAAATAGACTGCACCGAATCAAATAAAATAAAGACTGAAACGCAATCTGAAAAACGCTTCGCTTAACATTTGTTAACTAAGACGGAAGCTGAGAAGAGATAGACAGTCGACTCATAAATTTAGTATACCTATATAATTCAATTAAATTATCTGCATTGTTTCCTCTAGCAATTCAAAAATAATGTGCTATATTATAGCGAAAACCATCATCAACAAAATTAACTAGCATTTAGAGAAAACCAAAAAGAATAATGTTTGATATATCTCCAGCTTATCACGTACAAACATACAAATAGCAGTCTATTCAATCAGCTGAGATCATCAGAGATTAGCTATTCGTAAACTTCAAAAATACTTAGAGGTGGTGATGGTTGAATAACTGTTTCAGATTGTCTTATTTATTGTGATTGGATAGTCTAGGGATTTCACATTGAGAAAACAAAGTTAAGTCCTTGGTTTACCAAAAAAAAAAAATATCAAAATTGACAAAACTCACCTGAATGTCGTTTAAGGCATGCGATATCTTCTGCACGTTGAAATGCAGACCAGCCAGGGTCGAAACGGGCTCATCCAAGAACTTGCTCCTAGCTATAACAGACTCCACCTTATCCCTAGCCTGGCAGTACTGCTTCCACATATCAGCACTCTGCTCCAACCTAGCCTTCTGGCTCTTGGCGGAGTTCAAGGTGTTCTTCAACGTCTGCGTCAGATGTTGCTGTTCCCTTCCAAGTTCCTCTTGCTCTCCGGTCGTCAAACTAGGCCAAATATCGTCAGCCGCCTTCTGTATGCTCACCGAGATCAGCTCCCTTATGCTGGCCTCCGTGCTGAAGAAGATCTTGTGTTCCTCCAGGTCGGTGAGGATGTTCTCGAAGTCGACACCTTCCTTGTAGGACTCCAACCTGATTTCCGCCTCTTTTATCCAGTGGAAGAACTTCTGTTTCAACGCTTCGTACCTTTCTCTCATCTCTTTATTGGAGGTTAGGTAGTTCTCCCTTTCCTTGAGCTCGTTTGGCAAGGAGTTCAATAAAGAACTAGCTTCTGATAGTTGTTCCAGGAGGGAACTAGGCATGCTGTCATCGTTCCTGGTTGATTGTTGAATTGAACGGATTTTCTCCAAGTAGCTCAAGATTTCACCTGCGAACTTGCCATGTTCTTCTATCTCCGTCTCTACGCTGCTGATGGTACGTTTCAAGAGAGGTCTGGATTTGGCCTTAGCCTCTTTACTGTGCAAGTAGTCTAAAATATTGCCTAGAGTCACAGCTAGTTTCTTATGTTCTGCTGCTGTGTTTTCATGCTCTTGTCTCTGCTTCTCCACTGCTCTTCTGAGGTTCAGCAACGAGTTCTTCAGCGATTGCAGCTGTTCGGTTATGCTGTTCTGATCCTGCACACTGCAATCAGCAGCTATCTGTTGGCCTTTGTCATAAGCGGAAGCTAAAACAGCCTCGCATTCTTGTATATGAGTGATGACATCATCGTATTTCTTGATCTTCTCCTCCACAGTTCCACCAGGTTTCTCTATATCTCTTATAATTTCCGTATATTTGGTTATGAAAGTGGTAATTTCAGTAATCAAAGCTATGAACTGTTCGCGAAGCAACAAAAGTTGACGCAATCTTGAGATTTGATCCTCGATGGATTTAATAAGTTCGTCTTGCGTGTTCAGAACGTTTTGAAGGTCGTCACTGCCTGGAACGTTGTTCAGTTTCTCTTTGTTGGCTTTGAGATCTTTCAAGATGTTTTCGTAGATAGACAGCACGCCCCTGACATCTTCCACCTTGGACCCTATAGGCTTGTTGAGGTCTTTCAGCTGAGCCTGTATATCGTTGATGAACTGGATGCTCTCCTCTATCTTATTCTTGGCATCTCTCAGTTGAAGGATGTTTTGTTTGAGAGCATCGGTTCTGTCTTTGATTAAATCAGAGATTCGTTTATGCCAGTCCTTCATATCGTCCAAGGTTTGGTTCAGGCTGTATTTGTCGGATTCGCTGACTGTTGGAAGTATTGCCTTTCCTTGCTCTATTATTTTATCTATGTTGTTTTGAACCTCTTGGGATTCCTCTAATAACCTTAGATACTTAACTAGTTGCTCCTCAAGAATTTCCAAGTTTGGCGTACGTATCTCTGATTTGGTTGCTACTTCAGCTTGCTTCAACCAATCGATACATTTATTGATGCCTTGTTCGAACTCTTTTCTTCCTTGGAAAAGATCAGTCAATGCTTTGATCTTCTGATCGCATTCCTGCTTCAAGTTATCATATTCATCTTTTATTTCATCGAGCATAGCTTGTAAGCGTTCAGCGTCGCTTTCGTTGCATTCCTTCAGCACACTGTTGCCCAGTTTGATCAAGTCGTTAAGGTCTCCAGAACCAAATACTCTTATTTCGGTCTCGTACGTTTGTTGTTGGTCTATTTCACGTTTCACTTCTGTTGATTGTAACGGCAAATATCCGCTCAGCTTCCTGACCTCAGCGTTTTTAGCTTGCAACCAAGTTTTAGCTCTTTCCAGATTCGCTTCCAAGTTTTTACGAGTGTTACCAGCAGCTATTGTCTTATCAATTTCCTTCCTGATGTTCTCGACTAGTTCTTCTTGTTCGCTGCTGAGATTCCTCAGAGCATTCTCTAGTTGAGTCTTCTCAGAAGGTTCCAATTCGTTGACCATATTATTGACCCGTTTCAGTAAAGTATCTCTCAGAATGTTCTTGTTGTCGGTCTCCTTCAGAAGAGCCTTCAAAGAGTTCAATCTATCCTCAGTTCTGTGTACTTCGAAACCTAAAGGTTCCTGTTTCCTCAGATTGACCAATTGTGTTTGCACCCAATCCCTGGCATTCTCGATTTCGTTCTTAGTGTCATCGATACCTTTCTGAGTCATTTCCAAGATCTGTAGCTTCCTCTGCAATCGCTTTTGGATGTCGTTATACTTCCTCTCTAGTGATTTCATTTGTTCCTCGATCTGTTGGGAATCTAGGTTATTGACAAGGCTGATTATAGTAGCGGCTAGAGTTTTCACGCGATCTAGCTTCTCTGGACTGCTCTCTTCGAATTCTGTCTTGAGCTCTGATACGGTGGACTGTTTCTGTTGGCAATTCAGACCAGAACCCTTATCGATTGCGTCTATCTGTTTGGCGATGCTATCAAACCAACCGTTGATACTTTGAAGGTGCTTTCTATAGTCTTCTATCAACTCCTGGTGGCTCTTTCTCTGAGCGATCAGGTCTATCAATTGAGACTCCAAATCATCTAAAAGCAGTTCTAGGTCTGAAGAGTCTGGGAAATCTGTGAGTAGCTGTTGTTTGCGTTGAGTTATAGACATCAAGAGCTCGTTCATGTTATTCAAATCTTGCTTAGCAGCATCTGCTCTCAATTTTGTTGGTTTGTTTCTCCAGTCGTTTACAATTAATTTTTGTGCTTCGACCCACTGTTTGAGATCTGCTTTCTGTTTTTCTCGTTCTTGTAGCTCGGTAACTGTAGCTGTCAGTTGACCGAGATAAGATTGAACCTATGGAGAAAATTACCTGATTATTCGATGTTTAATAGGAAGACTAAAATGGTGCGAAATAAACCCTGAAGCGAATATCAAACATAGCGGTGCCATCACTTACCTCGACCAAGATCAAATGAAGTTTTTTGACAATTCCAGGTTCTTCGAGATGTTCAAATAGCAAGCTCAATTTTCTTGGTGAACTATTTGATTCTGAAGACTCCTTGTTTTCCTAGGTGCAGAAGCAAACATGCGTATGAAATCAAAATTGAGAGCGTGAGCAGCCAATGCACAGCCAAAAAAAAAAAATAACGAAATTCAGTAGCTCCGTGAAATAAATATAAATATTCAGCTTGTTTTCAGTATTATGCAATTCAGTTTTGAGCAAAATAAGACCCCAGAAACATGCTTAAGTGAATGAATTCGTGCAATGAAAGTAATTTTGCCCAATTTCTGAACAAATTTATAAGTATTTCACCAATTACATCTATTCTACACACAACTACACACAACATGAATTACCTGATCGATGTCGTCATTCAACCTAGCTCTGCATTCTAGCTCTTTGGCTGGCACAGCAGGAGCGTTTAGATCCCTAGGACTTCCTGGTCTGCTCATGGAAGCTGCAGATTCACAAGCCTGTACCGCTAACGCCAGCCTAGTCTTCTCACCTTGTAATTTTTCATGTAAACCCTGTAAACAAACATACTCAATTCATAATCATACTTGTCTAGTTGAAATTTTACACATACCCTGACGGTTTTCAGCTGCTCTTCAGCCTCTTCCAGCTGATCTGCAGGATTAGCCACAACTTCAGAGAAAGTAGCCTCGTATTTGGCTAAATTAGACATGATGTCCTCCAAAGTGGCCTCGTACTCCTTGAATTTAACCAGAGATTCCAGCAGTCTACTCTTGATCTGAAGGGCTGTCTTCAGCAGCGAGTCGTAGCTGCTCTGAACATTGTCCAGTTGCTTCCCTATTGTTTCCTGTATGTTTGGTGTATCAGAGAGATAGCGGTTTATCTGCATTTGTCCCTTGGCTCTCACATCATCCAAGTTCGACTGGAAGTTTTGAATTTCCTGTATGCTCTTCTCCTGCTCACCGATCTGAGCCTCCGTCTGTTCCTTGCTGGATATGTATAAGGAGTTTTGATTCATAAGCTTGAAAGAAGTCTGCAGTAGCCACTTCTCCACATCTTGTAGTGATTGTTGATAGACTGTGTACTCCTTGATTTCTGACTCTATATTATCTCTCACCCTGTCACATTTGTTGATAAGATTGGCGTGTAACGTTTGTATCTGGTCGGCTTCATCAATGATGGTTTTGCTTTTAGACCATTTGCTCAACTCGTCAGCCTCGTTCTTGAATCTGTCTATATCGTCCTGCTTTTTCATAATTTCTACCTTCAAGTTTTTGTAACGTTCTAGCAACGTCTTCATCTCACTATATTCTCCCTTGGTGTTGTAATTCTGATCCAGGACATCCTCTTTATTAGAAAGCCACTTCATCAAGGAATACTTGGTTTCGTTAAATTCTATCCATCTATTCAAAGAAACCTTCAGTTGGGCTTGTATTGCAACCAGGTCCAAGTTGAGTTGGTCCCAGCTGTTTCGCAGGGTCGAAACATCTTCTCTCAAAGATTCTTGTTGGTCAGTAGGTACAACGTTGATGGCCTTTGCAAACGCTTCTTGTAGATTTGAAAGCATGCTTTGACCTTCAGGTAATCTTGCCGAACACTTAGCGATCTTGTCCAATCTTTCCTTTATAGTGGTTTCATCACCAACACCTACACAGTCTTGAATGGTACTGTGAGCCTCAAACAACCACTGTTCTAATATAGATTTAGCTTTCAAGAATTCGGTGTGGTCAGATAAAGTTTTTTCGATCCTGGAAATCGTATCTTGTACATTGGTGAGGAGTACCAAGTACATACTTTGTAGCTCAACGGTTTTGTCTCTAACCCAACCAACAGCACTCTGTTCCATAACCAAATCACAGGCATCTGTTAGTGTTTCTAGATCATCCTTGAAACCGTTTATCTCTTCCAGAAGTTCTTTGGCCTTTTCCAAATCTTCGTGAGTATGTTTTTCTTTCTTACTAAGAACGTTCAATCGATCTTGATGGGATTCAATACAAGATCTCAATTTTTTGTGTATCTGGAGGAATTCGTTCCATGCATCCTTGCATCGGACTAAAGATTTCTGGGTTTCTGAACACAATACTTGGAATCCTTCCCAGATGTTGTTTAAGCTGTCTATGTCCTGTTTGATGTTATCTTGACCTTCATCACCGGTAGACTTCAAAACCAATATGCTGAGCTCAATCGTTCTGTGAACCAAGTCCTCACCTTCAGGAAGAACTTCAACAATTTCATTGATTGCTTTCTCTTTTTCCTCAATCTCTTCCAGCTCAATATGCAGATTAGTACAGTTTTGAACTTCCATTTGTTTCAACTTTATCCATTCTATAGTTTCATCATAAAGATTCTTGTATTTTTGATGATCAGATACTTGTTTCTCCAAAGTCTCAGTCATACCTTCGATTTCTTTTGTCAGACTTCTGTACCTTTCAATACAGCTTTTGTAGTTGTCACCAGTAGCGTTGTTTTCTTCTATTTTTGTTTCGAGTTTTTCCACCAACTCATGTTGCGATTTCAACTCCTTCAACGCAGCCCTCAATTTTTCAAGCCTAGCTTTCTTCTCTCCCAAATCATGGAGGAATTCATCCTGAGGTTTAACTTGATGCTCAACGTCATCTAAGAGTTCTTTGAGAATTTTGCACAATTTGTCAATCTCCTCCAGTTGATTTGCTCTGGCGCTTAGTTGACCTCTAGCTTCGTTCAAAGTATTCAGAAGTTTTTCCATGTCTTGTTTGAGATTTTCGGTTTCCTCTTGGATCTTCTCTGCTCCTGCCTTTTCTGTGTTTATAACAACTCTCTCTTTGAGTTCTAGAATGTATCTCAATTTGTTTTGTCCTTGTTCAATGGATGCTCTTATGCTTTTCACGATTTGGAGTTTGTTGTTGACTTCTAAGAGAGTATTTGGAATTTCCAAGCAATTGCCAAGTCTTTCCTTGGTCCTGTCTAACCAATCTTGACACTCCAAGCACAACGTACTGTGTTGTTGATGTTCCTGGTAATGTAGTTCCAATCTGCGCATAATTTCTTTGGCCAGAGTTAATATAGTGCCATATTTTGTAGCTAGTTGTGTGACAGCATTGCTTATTCTTGTGTCAGAACACGTTTCCAACAAAGCTTGTGCTCTCATGTTCAACCGATCTAATTCACTCTGCCAATCGAATAACGTTTGGAGATGTTGTTGGAACTGTTCCAATACAGTTCTTTTATCCTCCAGGCTGTTCTGGAGTTTGTTGAAGGATTGAATTTTCTCTTCTTTCCTAGTCAGCCATTTCAGGGCTTCTTGGTATTGTTCTTCGTAGTCTGTCCATTTGACCAACCCAACTTCCAAAAGATTCTTCGTATTGGAAAGTAATTCAGTATAATTGTCAAATTCGTCTTGAAGAAGACCCACTTCTTCTTCAATTATTTCTCTATCATCTTCGTCCGCATAGTTGCAAGCCTTATCTCCCTTTTCCAAGGCCAACTCTAATTTTTTCTGGCCTTCCGGAAGTTCATTCTGTAGGGCTTTGATCTGAGACAGTTTGCTACCAAGGCTTTCTTTATCTCCTGTTGGATCAGAGCATTTACCCAGTCTTTCTCTGGCCATTCGTATCCATTGAACAAAGTTTGTACCAGCCTCGATGAAAGTTTCATGAGAATCAATAGTTTCCTTCTGTTTCTCGTACAACGCCTGGGCTTGCTTTGATAGGTTCTCGTATTTCGAAGATATCTCTGAAGCTGGAGCTGCCTGCTTCAAATCTTCAGCTTTAGACGTCACCGATTGTATCATGGGCTCGAAAGAAACCAGATCTTGAACTATATTACCGGTTTCTCTGAGTGTAGCTTTCCTCTCTCCAATAGGCAGAGCACCCAATCCTGTTTTTCCTGTTTTGGTGATCTTGACCTCGGTGACTTGCTGCAATTTGGCCTCTCTCTCTGTAATCCATTGCTGCAGGTTGTAGTAGGAACTGTCATAGTCTGCCCATTGCAAGAGTTGCGTCTCTAAGTGGACCTTTGCCGAGGACATCTTCTTCACTACCCTATCCCAATCGTTTTGGATTTCCTTGAGTTCACTGTTGATGACTTCCTTGCCATCAGAGCGTGTGTTTCTGACCACTTTTTCACCCAAATTGACAGTGGTATGGATGAGACTTTGGCCTACATCGCGTTCTCCTATCAGATTTTGTATCTGCCTAAGGTGGTCCTGCAAGATGTCTTTACTGGTCAGCGAAGTGGTTTCAGAGCACACCCTGATCAAATCTTTGGCTCTATCTATCCAAGCCCTGCTCTTCTCCAAGTTATCATTGTATTCCTTGTGTTGATTGTAATTATTTTCTATCTTCTTCAAAACGTCCTTGGTGATGTTTAATTCCACTTCATACCTTGAGTTCAGTTGTTGCAGCTGGTTGTTCACGTGGGTTTCCAACGGTGACTTGATCAGGATTTTTGCAGAATCATTGAGTTTATCTATTTGCTTCCTGCCGTCCTCGAACTGCTTGAGTAGATCTTCGGCTGTCTTCACTTGCTTCTCTTTTTCCTTAAGATTGGCGCACAGGGCTATCTTCTGGTTTTTGACCAGGATTGCTATTTGTTGCAGCCAATCCGAAATCCTTTCGTAATCGTCCTTGTATTCTCTCCAAAATTCTAGGACTACTCCTAATTGATCCCTTTGTTCTTGTATATCTGAAACAGAATTTTTAGTCGAAACTTCTAGACCCTTCTGTTAAGTTTACCTTTGAATAGTCGCTCGAATGCTTCTTTAAGGGCTCCTATGTCATTTTTGATGGCTGTCTGTCCACTTTCGTTAGTATGTGGTAGAACTACTTGAGCGGTATGTTCCAAATTTTCTATGAGTATTTCACCCTGAGCCTTCTTGTTCAGGAGATGGTCCAAGGGACCAGAAAAGCTGTCTACTGTCAACTCAGCACCAAGGGGCCTCTGCTTAAACTGCGGCACTTTCTCTTGGGCCCTTATCATCCATCTCTGAAGTTCGTCGTAAGCTTCTCTGTACAGTTTATGGTCACGATATTGGCATTCCCTGTCTCTTAGCAATTTCTAAAAAGAATTTATACATTATGATAAGTTCGATATAATCTGTAGTATCAAGCAAAACTAACCTGAATTTTCTGTACGCAATCGTCGAATTCATCGAGAATATCTTGACACTTAACCACGTCATCTCCTTGTTGAGTGGCAAAAATATTGCTAGCTATTTGTTTTAAGTTGTCAACTTCGTTCTTTTCACACCTAGCCTTCTCTTCGATTTTTTTCAACGAATCCACTTGGTTCTTTTTCTCTGAAATGGTTCCGCAATATACCGAATGTTCAGCTATCTGCGATTGCATCAACTCAATTATTTTGCTCAGATCATTGATTTCCTGAATAATTCCAGTCCATTTGGTCAGAGCGTTGTCCAGTATGTTTTTAGTTTCGATCATACGTGAAGCAATAGCAGACCATTCTTCTTGAAGCCTGGAGACTTGTTCGTTGATAGCTGAATGTCCATTTGAAGCAGTGTTGGCTAGTACAGTTTGGGCTTGTTCCACTAGAGACTGCATTTTCTGGAAACCCTCTTCCTTCGTTAGGAAAATCTCTTGTATCACTGTAATCTTCTTCTCGATTTCTTTCTGGGTAGCATTCTTGATATTCTCGCAGTTCGTTAGCTTGTTTCTCAAACTGCTCAACCATTCTTCCAACTGGAGAATTCGTGAGTCTAGATCTTGGTGAGAAATGACAAACTGTTGCCATTTCGCAGTAGTATCCTTAACTTTTTGGGATATCTGTTGGTATTTAGCTTCGATTTCGGGTATTTGAGAATTTCGTTTATTGGCTCCTTTGGTCAACTGTTGTCCTTTCTCTGTGAGCTGGTCAATCTCCAGTTCCTTTGCTCTTATTTCACCTTGTAAAGTGATGAGTCGATCCAGTTGGCCTTTCTTTTCCTCTGCGCTGGCCTTGAGGTTTATGGAATGCAGTTCTGAATCTGCGTTTCTGATCCAAATTGAGCATTGTTCTTTTAGACGGTCGTATTCTTCCCAACTATTGATTTTGGATTGTACCTGATCGATGGAGCTGTTCAAGATAGACACTAATTTAGCCCATTCTTGTTGAACTTCTTCAACAATCAACCTAATGCTTGAGCGACCGTCCTGCTCAGTTCTGTTAATCACCTTGTCTCCCAAAGATTTTAATGTCAAAACCCTGGACTCTTCATCCCTCAATGAAGATTTCAAATTCTGAAATGAATATCAATCAGAGTAGTGAAAATTTTCTACTGAATTCAACCTTACCTTCAGCTTGTCCAAATTTGTATGCAAACTCGTTCTATCCAAACTTGCATCGCTCCAGACAGAAACACTAGCGTTAGTCATTTCCAACCACTTCCTAGCCACATCTGCAGCTTGATCGAACTTGATGTGTTCGCTTACTATTGTTTCGTAGATGGCAAGAAACTCTTCTGCTCTCTTCGTCATGGTTTCTTGCCTATCTTTCAGCACCTGAAGATCTGAAGTTAGATTATCATTTACGTTTGGCAAGTTTTGCAGTCTCTCCTCCAATTCTAGTAGATTTTGTTTATGCGAAGTAATTTCGTAATTCAAATTCTTGTATTCCATCAACTGGTTTTTCTTTTCGTCTAAAGTCGACCATAATTTCAATTCTATCAATTGATTCTCTATTCCTTCCAGCCATTTATGAAGCTTCTCGCTGCTTTCTTCGAAGCTCGACCACCTGTAATCGTAGTAAGAAAGAGACATTTTCAGATTCTCACATATTATACGTCTGTCAGAAATACTACCTTGTCAAACTTGACTTTAGCTGTCTATCGGAAGCGTTTAAAGTGTCAAATAGATTCTCCATAGACTGCTGCAAATCTTTCAATTGATTGGCGATAATTTCTCTGCCTTCAGTTGACGTATTGGGGTATAATTTTTCACCCAATTCTACTACATTGTTGAGCAGTAGAGTAGCACTGACTTCTTCCGCTAACAGTTCGCTCAAAACTTGAGCTTCTTCGGTAAGAACATCTCTTGAACCACTGTCGATATTCTTTTGGTGGACTGAAAACCTAAAACAGACAATTTCCAATGCCAAATGGACAAAAATGTATATGTACTCACTTGGCTTGTGCTGCAGATATCCAATCAGAACACTGACGGTATTTCTCGTTGTAAAATTTGTGATCCGTGAAAGCTTGTTCGCATTTCTTCAGTATTTCTTTGGCTGCTAAGTGGATTGATTGGAATCTCGAAGTAATTTGCTGGATATTGACAGAAACTCTAGAATCGCCGCTGTTCTGAACCAGTTCATTCAGATTGTCAGACATTTCATCTATTTGTTTCTCTATCACTGACAAACTGGAGAAAAGTCCTTGGTATCTCTCCAACTGTTCTTGCTTCTCATCTGAAGTTGATTTTAATGAGAAATTCTTTAGGATTGCTTCAGAATCGTTGAGAGATGATAAGAGTTTTTCCAGTAAACTCTCAAAGTCATTCCATTGAGCTAGACGTGATTCCAAGTTGGATTTTGCATCCATGAGAGCCGAAATAAACTTATTTTGGTCGTATTTGAGATTTGAAACATCCCTCTGCATTTGTTCTTGGATTCTAGCTGGCAAAATTGATATCTTATCAGCTACAAAAGCTTCCAGATCCTTTATTTTGAGCGCATTCTCGGTAAGATGATCTTGGAGTTCTACTATGTGGTTTAGACGTTCTTGTAATACATCTTTGCTTCCGTCTAAGTCATTGTAGTTATTCAAGTCATCCCACTCTTGTTTCTGAGTGTCTTGGTGATCCTTGTGTAGCTCATAGAATTGGTGGTATACTTCGAGACATTTTTCCAATTTCTTGATATTAATTTGGGAATTGTTAACCAGTGCAGCATATCTGCTCTCGATTGATTCTATCTGTTCCTTTACTGGCAAAGTCTTTTCTTTGTTGCTAGTAGACTGCACAACGTATTGTGCTTTGGCGGTTACATCTGCGAAGATTAAAATTTTTAGTTAACTCATAAACCTATACAATATTACTTTTCCAATCAGGAAATAAAGATTATATATATACCTTCGATAATCTTTCGATGTCCAATGATTTCTTGGTTCAGAGTCCTGTGTTTCAATAGCTTAGCTCTGATTTCTTGCGAGCTATTCCATTGAGCAGGATTCAGCTCAATATTACTCTCCATGGCATTTAACCAAGTCAAAGTTTGTTGAAGGATGTCTTGGTAGCTGGACAATTGATGACTTTGAGCTTCTTGCTCTTTCTGGTACTTTCTCACATCTGAA
Organism: Harmonia axyridis; assembly: GCF_914767665.1. NCBI lineage: Eukaryota > Metazoa > Arthropoda > Insecta > Coleoptera > Coccinellidae > Harmonia > Harmonia axyridis. Next base: position 41,533,911 of record NC_059505.1, read on the forward strand.
AGAACACATGATTTGAACGATTTCAATTAATTGAAATTAATGAATAATTACCTTCGAAAAGTTCATCCCATCTTTGTCTTATACTCCTCAGTTCACTTCTGATAGCTTCTCTCCCTTGAGTAGCTGTGTCTGGCAATAATTTCTCACCAACTAACAACAAAGCACTCACTTGGTGTTCTCCCTGATCTTTTTCAGCCAAAATGAGTTGAAGCCTCTTCACTGAGTCATCCATGTTTTCAGATTTCAAAGTTTTCAAACTGTTTTCCAGTTGCCCTATCCATGAATCAGTATCGTGTAGTTTTCTTTGGTAGTTCTTATGATCATCAACTATTAGTTCCCATCTGTCAACTACATCTTTGGCCAGGGTTTTGAGTTGTAAGTATTTAGAACCTAATTGGGATATGAGAGGTTGAATCTTTTGAATGCCGCTTTTTTGAGCTAAGCTATGAGCAGAATCGATCAGTTGATCTATTGCTGACTCTTTCTCAGAAACCTTCTCTTTTTGGTTGACGAAGTTTCTGCTCATTTTCATCTTGTCATCTAAGGTGTTTTGGAGAGGCTGTTCTCTGAGAGAAGCTTCTGCAGTTTTGCACCAATTAGATAGTTCTTCGTGAGTGTTATCAAAGTTTTCCCATTCTTTGAGAGCAGCATTTTGTCGTTCCAAACATTTATCTGTAACACAATGGCGAAAAGTAAAGATATGTAGTCATTATAATCAGAGATACTTACCTATTTCAGCTAAATAATCAGCGAACGAAGCAGAAAGTTCTTGTAGTTCCGTCTTCAAGATCTCAACACCTTCTGGTGCTGTACTCCTCGCAGTGGAAATCAATTTTTCTTTTATCTTTCCCAGTAATTCTTCCCCCTCTTTAGTATGTCTAGTTTTTGTTGTAGTGATAACCGAAACCCTCTTTTCTAAATCATTTTTGTCTCCAGTTGTTTCGTAAAATTCTTGTAATTTTTCTCTTACCTCCCTAAGCCACTCTTTGAAAGATGCCACACTATCATTGAAATCAATATGTTTATTCACACAAGCATCTAAATTATTCAAAAGTTCTTCAGATTTAGTCTCGATGTTCTGGAATAATTGTTTGATCGATTGGAGATACATATTCAAAGATTTATCTTGAGTTTGGTCCACTAACTTTTGTGCCTTATCGCAGACAGCTTCGACTAACTGTTGATGAGACATAATTTCTTGATGCATTATTTTATGGTTTTGGAATTGGGCTCTCTTTTCTTGTAGAGTACATTTCAATTCAGTATGCTGTTGCATTGCTTTCTCAACATCTTTGAGCCATTTCGTAAGTTGTTCTTGAGTCATTGTGAAATCGGAGAACTGAACCAAACATTGGTCGAGTTTGTGACTAGAATTCTGCAGATCATCCGCAAAACTATCCCAAATGGTTCTTAGATTCTTGAGTTGTTGTCTTATTATCTCTCTACCGTCTGGAGATGTATGGGAGTATAATTTCTCACCTCTCTCGAGGAGAGCATCAAATTCAGAGCTATTTTTGTTCCTCTCTTCCATCAGCAATTCAATGTCCTTGTGTCTGTTTTGTATAACTGCAACATCTCCTACAATATGGCTTAAATCTTGCAGATCTTCAGCTTTTTCTGTGAGCCAGTGAATCAAAGTGTTGTAGGCATCGTTGAAGTGCTTATGTTCTTCTACTAGCATTCTATATTTTCGTATGTTTTCTTTGGAAGAATTCTTCAAAGTTTCGTACCTTGTTATGAGTGTGGGGATTTTCATATTAGAATCCAGCTTACTATACTCTTTCGATAAATTCTTGAAATCTTCTTCTTTCGATAGAATCTCCTCATTCAACGATTCCAACTTGTTGAGATGAGCACGCTTGGTCTCCTCTGTACTTTTCAAACTCTGATCTCTCACTTGGTTTTCCTTAATTTTGAGCCAATCTTCAAGTTCTTTGATTGAGCTTTCAAGCTTTGAATATTGTGTGGATATGTCGTTCAGTTGCTGTTGCGCAGTTGAACATAATTGCAGGAATGATTGCCATGATTTTTTTTGTTCTTCGAAAGCGTTCTTCAGTGGTGGATGTCCGTCTTCTGCAGTCTGTCCCAAGACGCATTGGAGCTGATCTTTACATTTTTCAACGATTTCATCACCTTGTTCTTCTTGTGACAACAAATCTTGTACCATTGATAACTTCGACTCAGCGGAATATGATGAAGAGTCCTCCATCAGAAGAACAGCTTCTGATGTAAGTGCATCTAGCCAATTTCTACAATTTTCAATGGCTGCATCGTAATTTTCATGTTGTTTCACATAGTCTTCGGAAGTTTGACGATATTTGTTAACTCTAGCAAGTAGATTATTGCACTTTTCAATTTTTTCATCTACTGCTTGTTGTGCTTCTTTATCGTTTAGTTCAGCGATTGAATCTTTCATCTTCTTGAGTATCGTCTTGTGGAGGTCAATGTCATGTTCAATGACTTTGTAATTATACAAAGTTTCTCGCTTTTCTGGTAATGTTTTGTCTAGCACATATTCATCTGCTACTTTCTCATCTAAGTCGTTCATCCATATCTTTATTTGTTGCAAACTGTCTTCGAAAGAGTTTTTCTGGGTGAGAACCGCTTCAACGTTTTTATATAAGTTGTTTACTTCTTCGATAAGTCGTTCAGCTTTTTCCCTCAAGATCCTGAGTTCGTTTCTGATGGTGTCTCTATTTTCTGGAGTGATACCAGGGAACATTGCTTCTCCATTCGCAACAGCTGTGGTCAGTAAGTTTTGACCTTCTTCTTTTTCCACCGAAAATCCTTTCAATTCTCCAAGAGTAGCTTGGTCTGGTTTGGCAGTCTCAAATGACTTGACTTTCTTCTCGGCTTTTGTCAACCAGTTTTCAACATTTCGAACAGATTTTTGGTAACGTTCTTTGTATGTGTTGAGTTCCTTCAATTTCTTGATGTAATTTGTCATGAAATTTTTCAGAGTGGAGTAACGAGTATTTAAGTGATCAACGTGTTGAGTGATCCTATCTTCTGATTTCTCACCAGAAAGCTGGGAGCTTATGGGTTTCAAGCTGTTAACATTTTCCTCAAAATTTATAATTTCTGTATTTAAATCCGTCATTTCCTTGATTTTGTTGTCTAGATCGTAGACATCCATTGGTGCGCTACTAATTACTTTCATATCATTCTCTTTAATTTTTAACCATGATGATACCTCTTCGACAAGTTGCTCGTATTTCTGGTGAAGATCTACAGCATTCTCGAGAGTGTTCTTGGTTTCAGCGAAATTTCTCTTCAAGTTAGTCAATTCTAAGAAAAGGTGATCTCTTTCAGCTTGAAGCAATTTTATTACTTCTGGATGCTCAACCTCTGTTATCAAAGCTAGGGAGTTTTCAACTTCTGTAGCTTTAGCTTCACAATCTTCCAGAGCTTTTTCAATAGGAAGAAGAGACTTCAGTTTAACTTCCAAATTGTACTTATCAGCAAGGCTATCAGGTGTGCACCACTCAATCTTCTCTTTATGAGTCGCAATCAATCTTTGTAACACTCCGAACTTTTCCGAATGGACTTTCTTCAAGAATCCCAGCAGAGTGTTCTCGATTTTGTGAGAATGATTCATAAGATCATCGTATCTCTTCTTTATCAATTGTTGTTCTTTTGGGAAAACACCTTCAATGAGATTAGGGTACATAATTTTGATCTGCTTGAGATCTTGCTCCAATTCTTCGATTTCACCTTCACATTGTTTGAGTTCTTTCTTGTGGTTTTGTATTTTGAGTACTCTTTCAACAACCTGTCTGTTGTCTCCACCAAGATCTTCACATTTTATTATTTGCTCTCTCATTGTGCTTATTTTATTGTTGATAACCTTGAGTTTGTCCTGGATATTCTTCTTGGCATCCCCAAAGTTTGAAGTCAGTTCACTCAGTTTCTTAGCATTAATTTCAACGGTTTCAAACTGATCTGAAATAACTTGGTTGAGAATTTGTAAAGGAGGGATATCTTCATTTGAGAGCTTTCTCAACTGTTCGCATTTTACTGACAGACTCTGTTTCAATCTGGAATAAAGAGGTAACTCTTCTCTATATTTTTCTAATTGCATTTTGGCAGTCTCAACTTCATTAGGTTTTTCTATAGCACTAGTGAAGGCAGTATTCTGCTCACCTAACCATTTCAATAGGTCGTTCTTCGTATTATCAATATCTTTCCATATTGTTACTTGGGATTCCGTTCTCTGAACCAAATTCAAGATATTCTC